>NW_023458646.1:104326-123409 GCF_013731165.1 Rhagoletis pomonella | reverse complement strand
TAACTTATCACTTATCCGCTAAAGCCTTTTCGCCAAGCATTTCAAATTTTGGTGCAACGCTTATCTATGATTTTGAGTGATATTTTACTTATCAACACTCATTTGAGTGACTTTTCCTTATCATGTTGGTAAAACACAAAACTTTGCGTAAGTTCGATAATCTGCTAAAATGCTAATGATAATTCGTTGGTGCAATAGGGCCCAGATTTCAGCCTGCATCACTAAAGCCATATAAAATAAAGTTTCAAAGTTTATACAAAATTTCGGAAAATTCAACAAATTTTCATCAGAACTTTTTATAGGTTATGCAATTTTAGTATGATCAATAGCAAGCTTCAAGAGGTTGAAAATTCGCGTTGATTTTTTAAATTTTATATCTGAACGATCCAGATAGGAGTATTTGGCCGATTTAGGCGGCCAGAATTATTTTTATGAAAATTTTATTTCAAAATGTTTAGAAAAGACGTGTAACGATGTCTAAAATTGTAAATGTTTAAAATCAAGTAAATATAGGTGAAGGACGTACAATTATTCCTCCAAAGAAACGAAAATAAGGTTGGTTAAAGTTTGACACCGATAGACTCAGGCCCGGTTGTTCAATGTCTGGTTATCACTACCACTACACTATCGACGATTTCGACATCAGGCATGTAACATGTGATCGATAAAGCAGTAGTTGTGCTTAACCGAAGCTTTTACCTCCGATTTGTGCTAATCAGACATTGAACAACCGGCCCTCAATGTTGCCGTGGTCCGATTGTAGAAACACGCATACCTACATACGTGTTCGTCTCAGCGATGTTTATATATAGGTTAGTACATGCAAAGAGTTTCCACCTGGTAAAAACTTAAATATAGTTAAGTTAACTGAATTACTACAATATGGGTATCAATTGAAATGGTTTTGAAAGGCTTCATTTCTAAACAACATGTGGCAACTGTTTAAAAATGAAATTTAACTTTAACCAAGGGAATAACAGACAAATTATTATTATTTTTTTTTATAATGTTGCTCAAAAATTTGTTTTCATTGTTAAAATGCGTATGGACTTCCTTGAGATATGGGGATCTAATGGGGAAGTGAAGTGAATCTATAACCTATCCTTCCCAAACGACAACCTTACCCACTGCCCGTCAAGGCTTGGTGGTCCCTGTTATCGCTAACGAGGCTCTGTCGACCGGTGCGAGGCCGTATATCCTCGCTCAAGGCTGAGCTCCCGTAGTGAGGACTGGACCCGGACTGTACGTGACGTGCATCGACTAACGCCCAGGATGACCAGAACGTGATGACGGGTGGACCACTACGTACGCGACCCCAATCTTAACGTTTGAAAACGCACCGACAAATCCAGAAGCGTCTGTTCCCCAGTGGGGCGGCTCCCTGGTCTGCGTCTGATCCAAAGTGGGCGGCAGGACAACCTTCACCTGGCAGTAGGTATGAAATGCAAGCGAGCTACTGAGGCAAAAACATTGGCAAGGCAACAGAGGTGCCAATCCGAAAGTGACGAGCCGGGCTCCTAGGATCTTCAAATCCACTCACTGCTAGACTCCTCAGATGAGGAGGATCGAGACTGGGCGGTTTCCCTTGCACTGAGCCAGCTAAGCCTGGGGTCTGATGATTCTGAGAGACCGGCTGCAACCGAAGGAGCTAAGGAGCCTCAAGGCAATGCCAAGCCCGACAAGGAGAAGGACAAAGAGCGGAAGAGAAAGATGGGGTACAAAAGCTCTCGTCGATTCCTCGCGAAACTGCGAGAGCGCGACCCCGCCACTCTAACGCCAAGGGACAAGGCTCTTCAAAAGAAGCATGCCTACATTGTCAGGAAGTATGAGCGACTCCGCGAGGAGAAAGTCTCGAATGCTTACGGAAGTGAGGCCGCGGTCTCTGGAAAAGCCACCAACTCCGAAAAAGGGACGCTGTAACCAAACCCCCCTCTGAGGGCGGTAGCAGCTGCGAAGAAAGCTGCTCCGCTGTCCACTGTTGGAAACAACAATCCGTCGCAATCACTGACGCCCAAGGTGCCGAAGACCGCGAGGCCAGTGTTCCCACGGCTGGACGGAGAGAAGGCCTCGACGTCGGCAGCTGCTATTTCCTCCGGTGGTAAGGGACCGGTTGCACGCACTCCGAAGAGACAACTGTCTGGCGACAAGAAGACATACTGAAAACTGAACTGTGAAAACTTCATCGACCTTATACTCAGCACCAGAGCTCCAGGTAGCAATCATAGACCGGAATCACCCGGAAGGAAAGATTCCGACGGAAAAATGGTTGCTCCTGGAAGAATAGATTAAGAGGGCACTACTTGGCGAAATCCAGCGTAACAAAAACAACAACATTGGTATGTTTGATGGAGCCAAGTGGCAGAAGGGAGTCAAAGTTGTTGGATGCGGTAACAAGGAGTCGTTAGACTTCCTAACAAACTGCGTCCGCAACCAAGATGAACTTTGGGCCAACGCACGACTAGAAGTTGTTCCGCTCTCAGAGGTGCCATCCCGTACGATAGTGCGAGTGTGGATCCCGCCCCCCCTCGTGGAGGACGAGATCTCACTAGCCCTAATCAAATGTCAGAACGTGGATGTCATCCCTGACGACTGGACGAATGTCCGAGGCCGCGCTCGCGACAAGGGTAACGGCAAGGACCTTTGGATCAAGATCGGTTCACAATCCTTGCAGATCCTCCGTCGCAAAGCCGGCCAAATAAGATATGGCATCGGTCACCTTAAGGTGATCATCCCCGATGCTGAAAGAGAATCCGAAAAGCCTAAAGGTGGTGCAGATTAATTTGCATCACAGCAGGGCAGCATCGGAGGATCTGCTGCTCTTCATGGGTGAGGAAGATGTGGACGTGGCCCTAATACAAGAACCCTGGCTAGTGGCGGGGAGGGTCACAGGTCTATCCACTAGCGACTTTCTACCTCTCACCCCACATACCAAAGGTAAAATTAGAAGCTGTATTCTGGTTAAGAAAAGCACTAATATTCTCTTTCTTCCCCAATTTAGCGATTCGGACATGACAGTGGCAATGTTGGAGCAGAGGGGAGCACCCGACCTCATCCTCGCATCTTTATACATGCCATATGATGTACCCGACCCCCCGTCAGTATCCTTCAGGAAACTCACCGCCTGGGCGGAGCAAGGAAGGATAAATATGGTGGCTGGCTGTGACGCCAACGCTCACCACACGGCGTGGAACAGCTCGAACATCAACGATAGAGGTGAGTCACTCTTTAGTTACTTATTATCCACAAAACTTACTATCTGTAACAAGGGTAATCACCTCACTTTCTACAATAGAATAAGGGAGGAGGTTATAGATATAACTCTTGTAACTAACTCGAACAATGTTAGGGTTGACGGCTGGCACGTCTCGACAAAATGCTCTTTCTCTGATCATTGTCGCATCGTATTCTCCATTAACCTAAGCAGACCGACACTAAAACCTTATCGAAATCCTAGTAGGACAAATTTGAACAAATTCAGCCAGTTGGTGTCTGGAGCAAGTCCACCGTACACGGTGGAGCCAATTTCAGCGGACCAACTGGAGGGAGCGGTCCTCTGTCTAACGAAGTCTCCCAACGAATGTTACATAACAACCTGTCCCGAGAGCAAACCTTCTAAGCGACAATCAAGGTGGTGGACGGCCGATTTAAGGCGGCTCAGGATAGCTAGGAAAGCTTTCAATAAAGCGAAGTTCACTAAAAACGCGGAGGACTGGGACGAATGTCGTCGCAACTTCAATGCGTTCAAGAAAGAGATAAAGAAAGAAAAGAAGGTTTCGTGGTCCAAATTGTGCGAGGACCTCGAAACGACTACTGATGCCGCGCGACTAAGAAGGTGCCTCTCGAAAAACCCGGGTCCTCCCGGTTTTCTTAAAAAGCCAGGAGGAAGGGCACACCGAAAGCAGCCTTGAAACACTGGAACACCTTATGGACGTCCACCTCCCTGGCTGCGGTGACGCAGGGGACACAGGAACTCCTGTGACAGAACACCCTAGTACCCACAGGCAAGGCGGTCCAGTGGATGAAATCATCACTACAGACAAAGTAGCTTGGGCTATCAGATCCTTCCAACCCTACAAATCTCCGGGACCGGATGGGATCTTTCCAGCCATGCTACAACGAACAAGCTCTACGGTAACCCCCTGGCTAACGACAATCTATAGGGCGAGTCTCCTCCTAGGCTACATCCCAAAGTCATGGAGGGAGGTAAGAGTGGTCTACATTCCCAAAGCAGGAAAAGCGGGCCACAGCACTGCAAAAGATTTTAGGCCCATCAGCCTCTCATAATTTCTTCTCAAAATAATGGAGAGGCTTCTGAGTCTGCAGATAATGCAACGCCTTACTCCTGGGAACTTCAGCGAGGCTCAGCATGCCTACCGTAAAGGTAGGTCGGTTGAAACAGCCCCGCACGAGGTTGTTGGGAGTATAGAACAAGCACTGAATCACAAGGAATATGCGCTGGCAGCCTTCCTGTACGTGGAGGGCGCCTTTAACAATGTTAATTTGGCATCCATACACCACTCCATGGTGGCTGTAGGACTGGACCCATTGATCACTCTCTGGATCGACAATATGTTGAGCACCAGAAACATCAATGGCTCCTTGGGAACATCAGAAGTAAGGAAAACAGCCACACGGGGCACACCTCAAGGGGGGGTGCTATCCCCCCTACTGTGGAACCTCGTGCTAAACGAATTCCTGCTTCGTACATCGAAATCCGCTAAGATCGTCGCTTACGCGGATGACTTAGTCATTCCTCTCCACGGTCAGCGAGATTCTACAATCTGCAATTAACGATCTGTCAGGGTGGGCAGAAAGAAATGGCCTGGGGGTCAATCCCACTAAAACCGAACTTGTTCTCTTCACCAAGCGATATAAAATAGACAATTTCCGACCTCCGTCCGTCAATGTAGCAAATCTCAAATTGTCAAAAGAAGCAAAATTTTTGGGGGTTATTCTCGACTCTAAGCTTTCCTGGAAAAGGAACACCAAAGAGCGGAGAAAGAAGGCGCTCAACGCGCTCTACTCCTGCAAAGCTACTATTGGAAAAGACTGGGGTCTGCGACCGCAGATAATACATTGGATTTATACGGCGGTAGTTAGACCTATCCTCACCTATGACGCGCTGGTATGGTGGCAGGCGGTTGACACCAAATCCCATCTACTCAACTTGCAAAAGGTGCAACGACAAGCATGCTTATGCATAACGGGGGCGATTTATTCAACGCCCCAGGCATCTCTAGAGACCCTGCTGGATATTCCACCTATAGACCTATATGTTAAAAGTATCGCAGCTAAAAGCGCTCTACGACTCAGAGCGTCTAACAGGCTGCGAACAACTTGCAAAGGTCACGCCACAATACTCGGGAGAGTGGGGGTGGAATACAGCCGTTGTGACCATCAGGTTACGGAAATTGACTTCAATCGAAACTTCGATATCCATTTTCCTGACAGAAGTGACTGGGAATTTAGTATTGCTCTCAGCGATGACGAAATACCCATCTTCACGGACGGCTCCAAAATCGATATCGGAACAGAGTCTGGGGTCTTCTCTCAGGGGCTATCTCTGAGGAAGTCGTATAGACTCCCAGACCACTGCAGTGTTTTTCAGGCTCAGATATATGCAATCCATATGGCGGCAAGGTTGGTGGGCATGATTGACTTAGCTCCATCTAAACTTGCCTTCGTTGTTGACAGTCAGGCGGCTATCAAAGAGTTAGGGTCAGCAACGACTGACTCGTTATGCGTTAAAGAATGCCGAAGATCCCTACAAGCTCTACAGCAACACATAAACAATCTTTACTGGGTATCGGGACATTGTGGTGTCCCGGGAAATGAGGAAGCGGACGAATGTGCTAGGAAGGGATCAGAGATGGGGCTCGGGGAAGCGACCCAAATCGTGAAACCCCTCCTGTGATTTCTGTCTGCAGAAGTCGAGAGACTGACCACCTTCACACCTGCAGGGTATCGCGATCACTCTGGCCACGGCTCGATGAACGAAGAACAAGGAGTCTATTAAGGCTTTCAAAGTCAAACGTCAGGCTTCTCACAGGAATACTAACGGGACACTGGACCATTGGCCACATGGCCGCCAGGTTCGGAGCCCCGCATAATGATTTCTGTAGAAGCTGCAGGGATGAGGAGGACTTAGAATCCGTCCAGCACTTCCTTTGCGAGTGTCCAGCACTTCGAGGAAAACGCCTCAAGTTTCTTGGGCACCATTTCTTCGAGAATCTGGATATCTTGGCGAAAGCTCCTCTGGAAGGACTGCTAGAATTCGCAAGAAAATCAAAATGGCTCGAAGACATGCAGGGATAGGCTTGGGGTAACCCCCATGGGCATCACAATGGGCCTCTCCGGCCTCCGAGTGAACTCTTCTTTTCAGAGCTGCCCGTTTAACCTAACCTAACCTCCTTGAGATATAAGTTACAAAGAAAATGATGGAAATAACCAATTTTATCTTGTATTGCAATGGATAATAAATGTGTAATTGAATTCTAAAACAAAATTTGTGTAAAAAAACTATTTTAGGATGATGATCAGTGCAAAGATTCTTCATCGGACCCTTCTTCCTCTTCTGAAGACTCTCCAGACTTCGTGTCATCCTTAGTTGGTTCAGCTGGAAGCAACATATCGGTTTCTTCCTTTGAAAAGGGCTTGGTTGCTTTTTTTGGCTTTGGCCTGAAACTACTAATGAGTGGATCAGAGCTTAGGAGTAACCTGCTCAACACGACCAGATCGCGGCTGTTGCATACCTTTGGGAATTGAAAATATTCCTTGTAGCCATGTTACGTTACGTTACTTTAAAAAAAAAACTTCTTTTCCACAGGCTTTTATCCACCTTTGTATAAACTGTGCTTTTAGTTATGAAAATTTGTGCTTTATATCTCTTATTTGTTCATCGGAGAAGGAGTCAGATGATAATATATCATTTTGAAGAAACTTTATTTTGTTCTCAAAATTGATAGAATTTTGTCGATGCATCTTATCAAATAAATAAACCAGTTGGTGACTCTAAAGCAAGCAAAGTAAATACTTAAAAATTACAAAATATGTATGGAAACGAATTTTTTTTTTAGATCTATCTTAATTATTGGTCATAAAAAGCTCACCGGTAGCTATCGGAAGCTAATTTTTGTGCAGTATACTACCAAAGTTCCATTAAATAGAACGGAACTAATAATGTAACGTGGAAATGCGTGGAAGTATAACTAAAAGCTTACAGTTTACAAAGTAATGAAAAAATAATCACTGAAAAAAATATAATATTTCCGATTACTGATATTATTACTTAGATTATATTTTGCTAAATCGAAACTATTTAAATTAAATGTATATTTACCTGTGTCTTCAGACTTTAAAAAAATTTGTTTAATCGTATAATGACCGCAATAATAATAATCACTTTTGAACGCAACTGTTTCACAATGAATGTCGTAAAATAAAACGTGCACTATCACAAACTGACAAGTTCCGACTGAGATACTCCGTCAAAGCGGTGTCATAAGTTCGGGGTAGGGGTTGCCTATTGTTCCGCAACTATTCAACTGTGGCAGGTAGCATTTTTTTTGTTCCTACGATAAGTTTAAAAAAATAGACTGATGACCGCCTAGATCGATCACATACCCCTATGTGCGATCTTTCGCATTTTCTTCCATAAGGACATGAATTTCTTAAAAAGTAAGAAGTTTTGATGAAAATTTGTTGGATCTTCCTAGATTTTGAATTTGTGTGGTTTTGGTCATAGCATGAACAATACTTTTATGGAAAATTAGCATAAAGATTTTAACTTCAAAAATATTTTGAATTTTTAAAGAAAATCAACGCTTGCTTGAGTTACTGTGTAAGTTTTTCAATTGCATTGAATTCAATGCAAATACAGTTTTTATCACGCTTATATCAACTAATTTTCTTGTTTTTAGTTAAAACATAGCTAAAATTCAGTCGTACCATATCTACAACCTTTTAATAAAAATCTATTTATTTTATAAAAAACAAATTTTCGGCTCATAAATTTTTCAAAATACAAACTTGAAAAATTTAGCGTTATTATATAGTAAAATATCGCAAAATCTGTACCTGTCGAAAATACTAATACATGGGAGGTCAGCGCGGTTAATGTCCGATGTCAAAAAGTTGCAAACAATTTTTTAATGGGGCTAACAGTAATGACTATACTAAGTTTGGATGAAATCGGTTCGGCGGGTACACATATTTCATGATAATTGGTTAAAGAAAACTTAGGCTATCTGCACACTTGTCGTCCAATCATACACTGAGGGAAATAATGCATAGTAAAATTGAATACTTTATATTTGATTATCGTTTAAAAATGTTCGTATTTAAAAATAATTTTTTCATACAAAACTTATTACGCACGTATTTGGCTGTTCACATCTGAGTATGTATATGTAAGTGTACATACCCTGTGGGGAAAATTTCTAGTTCTGAACTGGTGCTCTTCTAGTACATTTAGACCCAGTACTGGTTCGCGATAAATCTTTTTTGCATGCATGCAACTGGCGAATTTAACATGGCGATGCCCTAGGAAGTGCCAATTTCCCCCTGCTGCATCCCTTTTTTAATAGTTTCGAACTCCCCCTATATTCTATTCCGAACCAGTTCTAAAATCGACAGACGAAAGAAAAAAGTATCATGATTTTTCAATCTTTTTGGTTCTTCCGTGTGTGCGATTTTCAGTTATTTTGAACGAAATGTGTTTTCAATTTGAAATTAAATTTGTTTGAATGATTATAAGAAATGTACGTTTACATACCTTTAGCTGTAGCTGAGTTTGCAGAGGTGCTCGCTGTTAAATTCCAGACGGTCCCAAGATGTTGAAATGTTAACACAAATTTTTCTTTTGTATTACCAAGCTATGAAAAAGCATCTGCGAAGTGCAGAATAGAAGCGTATTTGAGCGAAAAAGCCGCCGAACACATATGTTTGTAAAGTAAATAAGCCCCCCGCTGCATCCCTTTTTCGATAGTTCCGAACTAGTTCTAAATTCGACAAATAAGATCTAGTTCGTTCTGCATCCCTTTTTCTATAGTTCCGAACCATTTCTAAATTCGTCACTTTAGATATCGATTTCTAGTGAAAAAAACTGAAAAAAATTAGTTTTTTAAAAGTACCACTTTTCGCCTATTTCGGACTGGTGGGGATCTAGTTCCTATCGGACAAGTACGGAACTAGAAATTTGATTCACTAGTCCGCGGTTTCCCTGCGGGGTACGCACCCCAAGCGTGTAGAGCGCCGCTCTGAGAGCGGTGACAACACACACATACATACATAGTACATACATGTTTATCCGTACAAATCGCATGCTGTGGCGTTGATGGATATTCAACATTTGAAAGCAAATTTATATGCCTGGGTGTAGCTGAGTGCGCAAAGGTGCTTGCCACAAGTTGTTGATATCCGGAGATGGTCGGGCTCGAATTCCACTGCAGGCAACATGCAAATTAAATTTTTTTTTAGTTTTTGTCATGATTATTCATTTCACGGATGTTTTTTAAGTACGAACGCGGTCATTTTAATATGCGCGTAATTGAATTGAATATTAACCAATATACAGTACTTTCGTTGACGTTTATAGTAAGATCAATTACGTTTCTATTTGATTTTAATAGGTTTTCCCCTCAGTCTAGTTGCGTTATCGTCTCGCCCTGAAATTTCAAGCCGAGCACATGCATTTCGAAGGAGATCTGCACACTTGTCGTTATCGGCTAGTTATCGACAAATCGTAGAAGATGCAGAAACGGATAAGTACGGCACTGTCGTTTGCTAATCGTTGTGCACGCATTGTTTGTTTAAAATTTATGGGAAAAATTGGTGAAAAAGTAAATATTTGCATTGAAATCGCATACAAATTAGTATTTTTTGCATAAAATCTGTGGAACTTATTAAAAAGTGGTTAATGGCAATAAAATTCAATAAATGCGAGAGTTTTAACTATAGAATATGATGAAATTGTAAAAAGTCTCTGCGTGTGTGCACAAAACACATTTCAGGAAAACAAAAGAAGAGATATTACTGGAAAATTATGTCTAGAATTATTGCTGCACAGTCCATATTTTAAAACTTGCAGGTTTTTGTAAACATTTTGCGAAAATATCAACCAGAAAAACAAAAAATACCTCCCGCAGTGAATTTTTAGACGCCAAATGAATTGAAATATCACGACCGAGTGTGCGAAAGTATAGTCGTCATGTAATCGTTGCATCATGATTGTGACGATGAAGCAACCATGTGCAGAAAGCCTTAGAAATAGCTTAGAAATATGAAATATTAAATCACGTTTATCACTTTGCGCACATAAAAAGGAAGAAGCGACGACTTTAAGAGTATATTGCAAGGAAACGGTACATTTTTGGGCAAATATTTGATTACATGGCGATGTAGAGTTTTATCGACTTTCATATGGTACTAGAAACATCTTTGTACTTTGAAATTCATTTTTTGAATTAATCTCCAATATCGATATCAATTACCCCACTTTGCGGCGTATACATGGTCCAACATACAGAGTAACTCTTTTAAGCGTTCTTCGCGCTGAAAACGTTACCAGACAATTTTAAGGTTGTGGAGACTAGTTCTGTTATTAAAAAAATGAAGCCAAATAGAAAAGAGTTGGGTGCATGGCGTGGATGACAACAAAAAAAGAGTTATCTTAGAAAACAAAACATTTCATATAAAGGACTCCCGAAACATTTAGCAGTTTTAAAACAGCTCGAACTACTGTCAACATAAAGACGGCTAAAATCTTATTCTATAAAGAAAAGTTTAGTTTTGCGTTAAATACAAAGCAAAATTGGAGTACTATTGAGGAAATCGGATAGGAAAATCCAAAGAAAGTACACTGTACACTGTCTGCTACCACAGCTAATATTTGTCTAGATAACTACTGTGTTCGTTTAAATTAGAGGTGGGCACGTGAGTAATTTTGGTTCGCGTTCACGCACGTTCACGTTGATGGTTTTTTAATTCACACACACTCACGTCCTGCTATATTTTTTTCAATCACGTTCACGCACGCTCACGACGCCTATTTTTTCAATCACGCACGCTCACGCACAGTGTCTCACGGACATTTTTTTGAAATTCAAACTTTATTTATATAAATAGTATTTCATATAAATAGCCTTTTATCACACAAGTATTATTACAAACGGCCAAACGCTTAAGGCACTAATATTATTTTAACAAATTTCAGATATACATACTTATGTATCTATTACAAGTATAAAAAATAATTGGTATCAATATTTGTTCAACGTATGTAATATTAAAATTACATTAGCTCATATTTTTGTTTAAAAATAATACTTTGTCGAGGTTTTCACCAAGCAGTCGTGTACGTATTTCTTCCAGAATTCTGCCTGACACAGAAAAGACTCTTTACCTAGTTGCTAAGTTAGCTGCTATGTTTAAAATTTGCCTTAAAAGACTTCTAAGAAGGGGCAAATCTTTAGCTTTCTCCCAAAATTTTAAAACATTGCTTTTGTTTTCCGATTTTTTCAAATACATCTGTATTTCCTTATTAATGTCTTCAAAAACTGTTTCTGCAGATTCATTTGTCGCATCTTTGAATTCGTCAAAAGTTGCACGGGTTTTTGCCCTTTTCGAGCTAGAAGGAATGTCATCATCCAGAATTTGGGAATAGTGCTGAGGGCGAGCGCTCTTTTCTTCAAGCGCAGTCTACCTAAGTAAGAGTAGAATAGATGTGAAAATAGTAGCACTTTTAAGCTGTTCATCGGCGCCCTGATTGAATTTTGTTGCCAGCACAAAAAGAGATCAGGATTTACTCTGTTAGGCGTTAGGAAAATGAATTCAAAGCAATTGCTTTGAAAAAGTCACCCGGTACTATCCCTGTTACAACACATACTTGAGTGACATTGACATGCAATTTCTTTAAAGTTTGCGCCTAACTGTAGGCAAACCGAAAAACTGCAGATGTGCAAATGAATATTACAGAATGCCTCCAATTTCAAAGGAAAAAGAATAAATGTTGCCACACTAGTGAAAGTTAAATAGTAAGTTAACGAATTTATTTTAGATTAAAATACAAATAAGTACATACATACATATGTGAAAATGACGTGATTGACAAAAATCTAACTCACGCACACGCACGCACGCGAAAATTTCAGGCACGCACGATCACGGATTTTACGTGATTTTTCACTGAAAGCTGCTCAGGCGTGAAAAAGCGTGACACGGCGTGTCACGTAGAAAAGCACGACTTTTGCCCATCTCTAGTTTAAATTTTGGTGATAGTCCATTTAAATTTGCTTGTATTGGTGATTGTGATGTCATCCAAGCTATACTTTCGGTTAAGTCGAATGCAGTAGGATTCGATGGAGTCCATGCAAAATTTCTTAAAATTATACTCCCCAAAATATTTCCGCAAGTAACCTATATAGTCAACTCCATCTTGATTACCTGTACTTTCCCAAAGTGCTAGAAAGTTGCAAAAGTAAGTAAGTCTAAAGTTGTTGAGCGCATATTACATAAGCAAATGATTTCGTATGTGCAAGATCATAAACTCCTAACTTAGGGATGCCCAAATCAGCACATATGTGTCGCGGGCGACTGCACGTGCAAAGCTTTGCACAGCGTTGCTAGGCAAGCGCGGAAGCAAAAAGTTATCGGAAGGGGAAAAGAAGTCAGCAGAATAGTGAGATTGTATGTGTGACAGTGATGGAAAATGAGTGTGCATTGTGCCATTTTCGGCCCTTTCGGAAGCAGCCGGCACCTTCAGCACAATCGATTTATTTTCCGCACTATTTTTGCGTAACTCAATGCAACTAATAAATATTTCTTTCGGATCCGCAATTAAAAATATTTTTTTTTTTACATTTAATCGTATGTGCTTAAACTGATAAATGATAAAAACATAGAAATGCAAGCAGAAGAATCTCGCTTCCACATTCTGCATATCCGCTTAACATTTTTGTTTAAACAAATTTGTCGAAATTTCTTCTCTAAAGCAAATATTAAATATCATTTAATATATACTTAAGATTTAAATAATCATGATCGCTATAGTACATACAATTCGCGTAGAGTTTTGAGAATTTTTTTTCGTTGAAGGTGTTGCACTTTTTCTTCCATACTGAAATTCTTGAACATCCAATTTGTATAAAGAAAATGCAAAAAATATTAAAAATCAGCATGAATTCTTAGCCGCACTTTCACTTTATAATACTAAAATTGAATGGACCATAAAACTGCATACCGTCAGCTGATGTCGAACACTAATGCGGTGAGGATGTGATCGCGCTTTTATTGATTTTATTGCCGTCAACAAGCATTTTCTTAAAAGCGCTAGCACAACCTCACTTACCGAACATTTAACACCAACTGAATGCTCTCGCTGTTTTCGCAAAATATAGTTGTGTGCGTCAGCCCATCGCTGACATACATTCACTTCAGTGTTGATATTTAAAATTTTTAAATTGTACCAAATTAATGACAAAAAGTGTAACTTTTTGAGCTTAGTTGTACTTTTCACCATTTCCGTCAATGCATTACCTCCATTTTCCCGCAACCAAACAAAACCAATTTTGTTGTCTACTGCAGTGTGTTTATTGTTCAATTCATTGTACAGCTTCAGTTAGTGTAGGCTTAATTTAACGTAACTTATCATTGAGATCTCTTCAGCTAGCCTATAAAGTCATAGCCTGTCTTATCAGAAAGTCCCACTAAGTTAAACTAAGCTTCATTCAGCTTAGAGTTTAACTTAAATTATACACAAATAAATTCTTGAATTATATTTCACATTTTTAAAAGTACACCCCGCGACAAAATGCTAAGGACACCTGGTTTGGGCTATTTATTATATTATTTATCATTGTCTAACAAAAACTATACAAATAAAGCTTAATTTAAAATATTGAAATAAAAAAACAGCAACGCAACACGCGTATTTTCATCCATATAAAATAAAATCCGAACATTCGTTGTATGGAAGGAAGTGCGCAACACCGCAAACAGAAAAATTCAAAAAATCAATGGTATTTTTTATACACTTCAAACTTGCCCCTTATTATACTAGAATGAATGGGCTACAAAAATGTTATCCCAAAACATGTCTACAAATTCTGAACAAAAACTGTGATGAAACTTTGTTGATTTTTTTCAATCTTTCAAGTTAGGATTTATTTGCAAGGTTTTTGTTAGACAATGTGCTACCATTTTATAAAAAAAATAATTAAAACTATTAAAAAATAAAATAAAATAAATACAGGGTGACCGTGTAATTTTGTCAAAGATGAAGACAATAATGATAAAACATTAATACACTATATAGGTCAGTTCATATTAATGAAAATAAATTACATAAAATGAGATCACTACCGATAAGATGGAAATCCTCAAAGGAAATTTTTAATTTCAACGCATGAAATTTACATACACTTTTTTTACTTTCAACCACCGAATTGCTCAATTACTTCTATTTCTGCAGGATCGCCATTAGGTAAATTGCATTTCCAAAGATTTTTTCAAAATAAATAGCGATAAGGGATATTTCACCTGCCGGTGATAAGAAATCGCAATCACCATAACGCACATCACTAATATTACTGTTTACAACCACGTTTACATTCAAAATTACAATTCATAATTTCATTTTGAAGCATAAATGAAATATAGGTATATCCATTTGCTTAAATGTAAACGGATTAAGAATCAAAGTGCTAGAAGAGATTTGAGCGTTTGGTACAAAAAGTATTTTTGATGTTGAAATGGTACTTAAAATCGGCAAATTGTACTTATGTAATTCTTAAAATCAATTGTACTGAAAAAAGTACAATTGTACTTAAAATATCAACACTGTTTCACATGCGTGACAAAGTACTTACTGCAGCGATGCCAGATTTGAGCGTATCCAAATTTTTACCGATAATAACTCATGCGAGGGATTTGGGTATTGGGCATTTTACAAGCCTATTGGGAAGTATACATATCTGTGTTCATATAGAATAGTAGCTTATGTCGGAAGACTGGCTGTAGTATAATGAACCATTCGCAGCATACGATTGCGAAAGACTCACTGGCGCCAAGTCGTTGAAGAACTTTTGGAAAATAAACCAATAACAATATAGTTTAAAAAACTAAAACCTCCCTATTATAATTGCCGTTCGTACTGTCATCAGGTATGTAACTTGAGAATAGAAATCGCTGCATCTTTTAGGCGCATCAATATTACATAGTTACATCCCGAGCTAATAAAAGGAAGGTAAAAAAAAGAGGCAATTGCGATGCTGGCAATTCAATATTCGTGTGAAGTCTCATAAAAAAATTTCTTGTGGTTTAAAGAATATAGGGAATGGTACATTTTACTAAAGCCAGCCTCCCGACATAAGCTACTATTTCATACGAACACAAATATATTCGTCTACAAATAATGTTGATTATATTAATTAAGTCCTAAGATAATCTTATCAGTTTTCTATGTAAGAACCAAAAATCAATACCCTCGCCAATTAGAACTTTTGCTTTAAAAGAAAAATATGCATATTGCATTTACTCAATACTTGGTCTGGCATCACTGTTTGAGCATGGATGCATATATGTAATACCCCTATATTGGCAGTAAGAGCTAGTACCGTCCGAAAACACTACAGTACAGATATATCAATAAACACGTACGAAAGAAAAGGAACACATACGTTTATAAACGACATATTTACAAAAACGGCACTCAAGTACACAATCCATTGACAAAAACAGTACTAGACTGTCTCGCTTTGATTTCTGAATGCTTACACATTAGGGGTATTCTCTGAGTCTTGCAAAGCCCTTGCACGGTGCACGGATTGCACGGTTTGCAAAGCTGTCCCATACGAAAACCGGTTTTTACCGTGCAATCCGTGCAATATGTGCACCATGCAAGGCCTTTGCAAGACTCAGAGAATACCCCTATTGAGATGTTAGCTTACTCCAATATAGAAGTATTACATATATGCATGGTGTGCTCAGCTCACTGTTGCCAAGGTCGTGCATTTTGCACTAAATTTAGTGCTTTTGGGAAACCAAAAAGCCAAAATAATTGGAAATCAATAGGGGTATTCTCTGAGTCTTGCAAAGGCTTTGCATGGTGCACATATTGCACGGATTGCACGGTAAAAACTGGTTTTCGTATGGGACAGCTTTGCAAACCGTGCAATCCGTGCAACGTGCAAGGGCTTTGCAAGACTCAGAGAATACCCCTAATGCTTGGTGCGTTATTTAGTGATGCTTTTTTAATTTAAGCACACCGAATGCATAGGTACATACAAGTGTATGTATGTACATACTATACACTTATATTCTACATTAATATGGAATTCATTTACTGAATAAAATGTGAGGAATAGGTAAATTAAATATGTTTTGCGTTGTTGTAAATGTATTTAAATCAATCTATTAATAAAAACGTGAAGAAATGGATATGTATATACACTTTTTACTGAATCAAAAAAATTATTAAACATGATAATAAAAACTTGGCGCTTTTGTTTTGGAAAATTGGCATTTTCTGGTGCCCTGATGCCACACTGGCTCAGTTGTCGCAAAAGTACACATACATACACGCATTTTTACTAGAGTCCGACCGATTTCAATTTTTTTTCAGGTACCGATGACGATGCCGATTAATCGGCTTATGGGGGAAGAATCGGCCGATGCCGATGCCGATTCCATAAAAAATTACAAATAAATGTATTAATTCATAAAATCAGTTCATTTCACGGAGTTAAAAAAAACAACAAAAGAAAAGAAATAATTGAATTAATTGACTTGTTATGCAACATTACATACACATGTATGTACAGACATACATATGTATGTGTAAAAATATATGTACATATATCACATTTATGTACATTACATAAAACACTTTTTTTCATGGTGCTAAGCAAATAATATTTAGGAACATAAAATTTCATTTCGTTTTGTACTAAAATACACTCTTTTGCACTCAATGCATAAGAACTTATATGCTAGGTATGTATGTACATACATATAGTGGTCCACAAAATAAAAGAATTGCGATATTTTGACCGTCTTTTTTATTTAATGTTTATTATTTTTTTTTATAAAAGTCTAGCTGGTATACAACAAACACCATATAAATTCAGATTTCAAACTTTGTACAAAAATTAGAAAAATTCTGCTTATTTACACCAAAATTTCAAACCTTTTAATCAGAATTTTGGCATGCAGTTTTGTAGACCATTTCATTCTAGTATAATGAAGTGCAAGTTTCAAGCTGCTATAAAACCCCGTTAATTTTTGGCAATTTTCTGTGCAGTGTTCTCCATATAAAAGAAAATTGTCGCACATACTTTTGTATGGAAAAAACGTGAAATACCTTCAACAAAAAAAAAATCATTTTTGTGAGCTGTCTGCAAATGTTTTTTAATGTTGGCTGTCGCTTCACCTGAACATTTGAAAAGAAATTCCAAAGAATCGGCGAAAAAAGCCCGATGCCGATGCCGATGCTCAATTTTGTGCCGATACTAGCCGATGCCGATGCCGATTAATCGGTCGGACTCTAATTTTTACTTCAAAATAAGTGTGTAGTGGTTAATACGTATACGCTGCCATCTCCGTACAGCTCACTTCACCTCGCCTAGCACGCTCGCGTGCTCGCAGTTTGCCCGCGACGTTGACTGCGTGCACCTCTGCTGTGCATCCCTATCCTAACTGAACGACAGTCCGGCTTTAGGCCGAAGAGAAGCTGCACAACGGCCCTCCTAGACGTGGTAGAAAGCATTCGGTCGCAAATTGTTGAAAACAATGTTGCCTTTTTAACTCTCCTTGACCATACCAAGGCTTTTGATTCAGTTGACCACAAGTTATTATGTTGCAAGTTAGAAAACTTATTCAACTTTTCCAGCCATGCAACTGCATTGATAAGATCCTATCTTGGCGACCGAACTCAGGCAGTTAGTATCGGCGACAGAAAGTCTGATTTTCTTCGCGTAGTCAGAGAAGTCCCACAAGGCTCTATTATTGGTCCCTTGTTATTTGTTTTGTATGTAAATGACTTACCTAATGTTCTAAAGTATTGTAATGTTTACGTTTATGCTAATGATGTCCAATTATAGGTTTTTTGTCCGGCCAATCGTACTGATATTTGTATTAAAAACTTGAATTCTGACTTGGCTCGAGTAAGTGAGTGGGCTTCTAAGAACGGTCTGTGCCTGAACCCGGCCCAATCCAATTGTGTCGTAATACATAGAAAGTCCTTAAGAACGAGTGAGCTAGATGAAATCAAATTGGACAATTCGGTCATAAAATATGTCAGCGCGGCCAAAAATCTTGGCATGCTCTTCAACAATAAGCTGACATGGTATGATGATATCTTTAGCACAGTAGGTAAAGTGTATGGAATGCTCCGTACACTCTGGTTATCGCAGTACTTCACTCCCTTAAATATAAGACTGTTATGTATCTACCGTATGCTTAGTATTAAATAAAGATCAATCTTCTCTCAACTGTCGTCTTGACTGCTTTACACATAACTTGGTGTCAGAAACGGCGGAAAAGTGCATAAAAAATTAAAAAAATTATTTTTGACCAAGACAAATTCACACGTATTTTAAACAATGGTGGAAAACGAACAAATAAGAGAGTTGGAGACAAATGCCAACAGCGGAAACTTCGTAAGACCACCAAAACCACTTCAAATCACGGGCAATAATGTATCCACCACGTGGAAAGAGTGGCTCCAACAATATAAATGGTTCGCAACGGCGGCATAGTTGGAGAAGAAAAGCGTAGAAATACAGGTAGCCACCTTTATGTCCAGCGTTGGAGGCGATGCATTTAATATATTCAACTCATTCTCACTTACAGGCAAAAAATGTGAATACAATTCAAGCCAAATTCGACGAATATTTCGCTCCGAAAATAAGCGTAACATTTGAACGATATATATTTATTACCATGTCACAAAGCGAAAACGAACCATTTGAAGAATTTTTCACAAAAATAAATAACCAAGCGAAAAAATGCGCTTTCGGTACTCTGGAAGATTCCCTCGTGCGCTATAAAATCGTCATCGGCATAAAAAACTACATAATCCGAGAAAAA
>NW_023458646.1:101237-104226 GCF_013731165.1 Rhagoletis pomonella | reverse complement strand
AGTTTCGTCTAAATGAGCTCTTACTTCACGCCCGTAGTGAGCAGGGCACCCGTCATTTTGCAGCCATAGTCTTCGCCGCAGGTTTAAGGGTACATCTTCCAAAAGAATTGGAAGCCGTTCCTGAAGGAACTCTAAATAACTGTGAGAGTTGAGCGTTGGCGGCAGTTCCACAGGTCCCAATATCTGACAATTAAAAATACCGCACCATAAATTTATTTTGTACCGGTACAGCGAACGATCTTCTCTCATTTCGTGAGGATTGTCTATCTGCCAACTGTGAAGGTTATGTAAATTAAAATAACCATCACGTTTGCATGATGATTCATCGCTCCAAATTATTTTATTAAAAAAGTTGGGGTCTGATTCATGCATTCGCAACACATCACGGCAAAATCTAAGTCTCGACAGGTAATCGAGACTCTTGTAGAGCCTCAACATGTTGAATGTGGTATGCATGAAATCGATGGTCTTGCAAAGCTTTGTGAACTGTAGTTTTTGGTATTCCCGTCCGTCTTTCCATCATTCTCACTGAAGTCGATGGACCTAGCTCCACTTCCTCTAACACAGCTTCAACATCTACCGTTGAAGGACGTCCTGTTTCGCCGCCACGCCTTCCAGGTATGCGACCTTAAAAAAGTGAAAAATGATAGTTAACAATTAAGCAAACAAGAAAGGTGTAAAAATCACTTACCTTCATATATTTCTCTATGGGTCCGGGCGAATACTTCACGACCCGGATGTCGACGATTGGGGTATCGCTCTGCATAGAGTCTTTGAGCAGCTCTGGCATTACCGCAAGCTTCACCGTAAATTAGGTGAATATCCGCATATTCATGCGACGTATACAGCGTGTTCTCTGTCATAGTATTAATAACACAATGTTCGAAGGGTCCAATTTCACAAATCCACTTTCACTAATTCCGGTAAGTAACACAAAATAATGTCAGGAGCAGGTAATAATGTACCTTTGTACTATTTAGCATGTCATTTGACGGTAACAAGAGCAAATTCAATTTAAATCTATTAAATACATTCTAGCGTGTCTCAGTCCTTTACCCACAAAAGCGGCTATAACTTTTTTTATACCCGAGCGCACTTGTGCACAAGGGTATTATAACTTTGTTCACATAACGGTTGTTTGTAACAGGCAAAACGAATCGAGATAGATATAGACAAATGTATACATAAATGATCAGAATGAAAAGAGAAATCGATTAAGCGGTGACTGTCTGTCCGTTCGTCCGTCCGTCCGTCTGTGCACACGATAACTCGAGTAAAAATTGAGATATCTTAACGAAACTTGGTACGTGAACTTCTTTTGGGCGTGGGACGGACGGTATTGAAAATGGGCGAAATCGGATAATAACCACGCCTACCTCCCATATAACGGTAATTTTAAGAAATACGGAAACTGCGATATTTTAGTAACTACTGAAGATAATTCACTCAAAATTGATACTTACAATGAGTTTCAGACGGAAAACATGAATATTATAAATTTTTGGAAAATGGGCGTAGCCACGCCCACTTATGGTTACATGTGTATATCTTGGTAACCGCTGCACCAATTTCTTCCAAACTTGGCACAGTTGTTGGCCTTAGTACAGCTTACTAAATGGCTGAAAATTTTAAAAATCGGACAATAACCACGCCTACCTCCCATATAACGGTAATTTTCAGAAAAACGAAAACTGCGATATTTTAGTAACTACTGAAGATAATTCACTCAAAATTGACATTTGCAATGAGTTTTAGACGAAAAATAAGAATATTACAAAATTTTGGCAAATAGGCGTAGCCACGCCCACTTATGGTTACATGTGTATATCTTGGTAACCGCTACACCAATTTCTTCCAAACTTGGCACAGTTGTGGGTCCTGGTACAGCATACCAACTGGCCGAAAATTTCTGAAATCGGACAATAACCACGCCCACATCCCATATAACGGTAATTTCGAGAAATACAAAATCTTCGATAAATCAGTAAATATTGAAGCTAATTTATTCAAAATTGATGATTGCAACAATTCTTTACCAAGAAATACGTTTATGACAAAATTTTGGAAAATGGGCGTAGCACCGCCCACTTGTGATCACATATATGTATCTCGCTAACCGTTCTAGCAATTTGTACCAAGCTCGGTATGGTTATTGTGCTTGCCACATGAAAGCAAACCGTGGAAAATTGTTGAAATCGGACTAAAATTGAGGCCGCTTTTCATATAACGGTAAATTTCAGATATGCTTGAAACTGCAATATTTCGAAATTTAAGGACGCTAATTTACTTAAAATGTATACACCCCGGCTTATCATGTAGCGGTAGCTTTCGGAAAGGTGGAAAACATATATTTAATACTGAGCAATTTTTTTATGTAATGTAAAGTTATAGCTCAGTACATTTTTTTTCACCCGAGAAGTCAAAGTTGGGGAAGAAAATATCAAAAAGTTAAAAATCCAGAAATAGTCCTAATTTTATGATGGTTCCTTAATATATTTTAACTACATTGCATTTGAGTATGGAGAGGCAACTATCTGGAAGTATTTTACATAAAAAATAAACAATTTCGGTAATAAAGGTCAGCCAAAACGCACAAGGTTGGCTTTCCATTTTTATACCCGAGCGCACTTGTGCACAAGGGTATTATAACTTTGTTCACATAACGGTTGTTTGTAACAGGCAACACGGATCGAGATAGATATAGAAAAATGTATACATAAATGATCAGAATGAAAAGAGAAGTCGATTAAGCGGTGACTGTCTGTCCGTCCTTCCGTCTGTGCACACGATAACTCGAGTAAAAATTGAGATATCTTAACGAAACTTGGTACGTGGACTGATTTCTGGCGTAGGACGGATGGTATTGAAAATGGGCAAAATCGGACAATAACCAGGCCTACCTCCCATATAACGGTAATTTTCAGAAATACGAAAACTGCGATATTTTAGTAATTACTGAAGATTATTCACTCAAAATTGATATTTACAA
>NW_023458646.1:97331-101137 GCF_013731165.1 Rhagoletis pomonella | reverse complement strand
CACTCGGTCGTGATATTTCAATTCATTTGGCGTCTAAAAATTCACTTGGAGCAGGTATTTTTTCTTTTTCTGGTTGATATTTTCGCAAAATGTTTACAAAAACCTGCAAGTTTTAAAATATGGTCTATGCAGCAATAATTCTAGACATAATTTTCCAGTAATATCTCTTCTTTTCTTTTCCTGAAATGTGTTTTGTGCACACACGCAGAGACTTTTTACAATTTCATCATATTTTATAGGTAAAACTGTCGCATTTATTGAATTTTATTGTAATTAACCAATTTTTAATAAGTTTAAGTATGCAATTTTAATGCAAATATACCCTTTTTCACCAATTTTTTCCCATAAAATGTAAACAAACAATGCGTGCACAACGATTAGCAAACGACAGTGCCGTACTTATCCGTTTCTGCATCTTCTACGATTTGTCGATAACTAGCCGATAACGACAAGTGTGCATCCTTTGAAATGCATGTGCTCGGCTTGAAATTTCAAGGCGAGACGATAACGCAACTATGATTGGACGACAAGTGTGCAGATAGCCTAAGTTTTCTTTAAAGATAAATCAAAAGCGCAGTGGTTCAGCTTGTATGGAGCAACGGTCAAAACTCGTTTTCTCGGAAACTAAACCATATTTAATAATAAAATTTGGTACACTTGTTACTCTTTGTCCAGGCTAGGTTGGTAATGAAAATGGATCAAAACTGCGCTTGCCTTCCATATAGCGTAATTTTTGGAAAAAAAGAAAACTGCGATATTTATGTAACTACTGCAGCCAATTTACTAAAAATTGACATATAGAGTGAACTTTAAGCAAAAAATGTAGTATTTAATACATTTTTTTAAATCGGCGTGGTCAAGCCCAATTATCATGAAAAATGTGTACCCGCCTAACCGATTTCATCCAAACTTAGTACAGTCATTACTGTTAGCCCCATTAAAAAATTGTTTGCAACTTTCTGACATCGGACAATAACCGCGCTGACCTTCCATTATAGTATTTTCGAAAGGTGCAGATTTTACGATATTTTACTACATAATAACGCTAAATTTTTCAAGTTTGTATTTTGAAAAATTTATGAGCCGAAAATTTGTTTTTTATAAAATTAATAGATTTTTATTAAAAGGTTGTAGCTATGGTACGGCTGAGTTTTAGCTATATTTTAACTAAAAACAAGAAAATTAGTTGACATAAACGTGATAAAAACTGTATTTGCATTGAATTCAATGCAATTGAAAGACTTACACAGTAACTCAAGCAAGCGTTCACCTGTTGATTTTCTTTAAAAATTCAAAACATTTTTGAAGTTAAAATCTTTATGCTCATTTTCCATAAAAGTATTTTTCACGCTATGACCAAAACCACACAAATTAAAATGTGAAAATTTATAAAAATCTAGGAAGATTCAACAAATTTTCATCAAAATTTCTTACTTTTTAAGAAATGCATGTCCTTATAGAAAAAAATGCGAAAGATCGCACATATGGGTATTTGATCGATCTAGGCGGTTATTAGTCTATTTTTTTAAACTTATCGTAGGAACAAAAAAATACTACCTGCCACAGTTGAATAGTTGCGGAACAATAGGCAACCCCTACCCCGAACTTATGACGCCGCTTTGACGGAGTATCTCAGTCGGAACTTGTCAGTTTGTGATAGTGCACGTTTTATTTTACGACATTCATTGTGAAACAGTTGCGTTCAAAAGTGATTATTATTACTGCGGTCATTATACAATTAAAAATTGTTATGAAGTCTGAAGACACAGATAAATCTACATTTAATTTAAATAGTTTCGATTTAGCAAAATTTAATCTAAATAATAATATCAGTAATCGGAAATATTATATTTTTTCAGTGATTATTTTTTCATTACGTTGTAAACCGTAAGCTTTAAGTTATACAGTATAATTTACTTTGCTGCCTTTATGCTTAAGTGCACATTTAAGATACCTACCCTAAAATGCGCATTAGCGGCATTATTCTTAACATTTATAAGGAAACTCCTCCGATAGATGCATTCAACATACCTGCACATTGGCAATACCTGCCATAAAAATTGTGCAACTATTATTAACTAGCAAAGAAAGTATTAGGTTTACCTGCACTGGTCTACAATTACCTAATTTTACAAGCTTTTATTTATTTTGCTCATCTCGCAGAACAACGAAAATGGCTATCAATTAATGTAGTTATATAGATAATAAGATACCATTCGGTAAAAATTTCGCTTGCAGTAATTTCTACGTGGTAAGTGCTCCTCCGTTATTTGGTTTCACAGGGATTCGGATACCTTCCTCATTGAAGTAGTAAAGAAAATTCGCTTAGGTGCTTTTTTTCTGTTAAGTGCACAAGTTTTTCGTGCAAAGAAGGATGGGCAGCTAAGCAAAATATACTGCACTTCCACTCATTTCCACGTTACATTATTAGTTGCGTTCTATAGAATGGAGCTTTGATAGTATACTGCACAAAAATTAGCTTCCGATAGCTACCGATGAGCTTTTTATGACCAATAATTAAGATAGATCTAAAAAAAAATCGTTTCCATACATATTTTGTAATTTTTAAGTATTTACTTTGCTTGCTTTAAAGTCACCAACTGGTTCCTGCTATAGAGTAGTAACTCGAAAGTATTTATTTGATAAGATGCATCGACAAAATTCTATGAATTTTGAGAAACAAAGTTTCTTCAAAATGATATATTATCATCTGACACCTTCTCCGATGAACAAATCTATACTAATTATATAAAGAGAAGTCCCTTTTTTGTAACAGGTAATCTCGCGAACGGCTGGTCCGATTTTCATGAAATATTGATACAAATAGCTTTCGATAACTATGTTTTAGGCTAAAAAAATTTTACTTTTTTTTCGGGTAGGTGGACCAGGGACCGGTCTATTCGAAAAAATCTTATTATAGTCCGATTTGCTTAAAATTTAGTACGTAAGTAACTTTTTAGCATATATTAGCATATATGACCCATTTTTTCCGGGAAGTAGTCCAGGGACCGATCTATTCGAACAAATCGAATTTATGGTCCGATTTGCTTAAAATTCGGTGCGCAGGTAGCTTTTTAGCATGTGTTAGCATATGTGATCAATTTTTTCCGAGAAGTGGACCAGGGACCGATCTAATCCAAAAAATCGTAGTTACGGTCCGATTTGTTTAAAATTCGGTACGTAAGTAGTTTTTTAGCATATATTAGGATATATGGTCCATTTTTTCCGGGAAGTGGACCAGGGACTGATCTACTCGAAAAAATCGTATTTACGGTCCGATTTGCTTAAAACTCGTTACGTAGGTAGCTTTTTAGCATATATGTATTAGCATATATGATCCATTTTGTCCAAGAAGTGGACCAGGGACCGATCTGTTCGAAGAAATCGTATTTATTGTCCGATTTGCTTAAAATTCGGTACATAGGTAGCTTTTTGCCTGGATAAGCTTATAGATTCCTGTTTTCCAATTTTCATGCAATTTCCACAACCTTAAAATTGTCCGGTAACGTTTTCAGCGCGAAGAATGCTTAATAGAGTTACTCTGTATGTTGGACCATGTATACGCCGCAAAGTGAGGTAATTGATATCGATATTGGAGATTAATTCAAAAAATGAATTTCAAAGTACAAAGATATTTCTAGTACCAAATGAAAGTAGATAAAATTCTACATCGCCATGTAATCAAATATTTGCCCAAAAAGGTACCGTTTCCTTGCAATATACTCCTAAATCTTCGCTATTTCCTTTTTATGTGCGCAAAGTGATAAACGTGATTTAATATTTCATATTTCTAAGCTATTTCTAAG
>NW_023458646.1:93418-97231 GCF_013731165.1 Rhagoletis pomonella | reverse complement strand
CGGGTATAAAAAAAAACGAGTGATTATTTTCAAAAATCGAACGAGTTATTAAACTTTTGATGAAAAAAAAATAAAAAAAAAATTGTTTGGCTATACAACTCAAAAATTTTTACTTGACGTTTTCTATGATCGCAAAGTATGGCCATCCCGAGGACCGCATTAAAAAGGCCGGAAAAACATTTTAAACGTCTCATTGCACAGAGGTTCAGCCGATGGTCAAAACTCAAAAATATGCACATTGTCTAACCTGTGATTGATTGACAGGCAATCAGTCATTATTAATGGTACTTCATTATAGTGTAATTTTTTTTGCGATAAAAAACTGTTTAGATTACCTTCTCACTCTCGTAAGTTGACAAAACACATTTTCATTGTGAATCGTGTTTTCAGTAGTTCAATAGTTCTAGCTTTTTTTATATTTATTTTAATAAAACGCGGAATTCAGTCAAGAAACTCTGTAATGGAAATTCAAGACAAAGTTAGGTGCTCCTATTTAGAACAATAATTATCAATATTTATTAAAAGTTGTATTATTTATATCGGTTCTAAGTCAAGTCTATTTTACCCTTAATTAATTAATTTTTTTACTGTAGATTAAAGTAATATATATTTTAGCTGCACATTTTTGCACGGTTATTTGATACACGCCCGCTACCGGCCGAACCTTTAGATAAATGTATATTTTTACGAGCTTTTATTTACCTTCACCTGTGTAATCAAATCTTTATGGTCCGATTTGCTTCATATTGATAACGTGTATTACTTAGATGAAAAGAAAAAAACTCTACAAGAAATTTTGCCGCAAATTTTACTTTTTAATTTTTTTAACAACTAATAAAAGCTTGTGAAAAAAAAATAATTAATTTTTTGTTAGATTCATAAATCAGTTCCTTTTCAATTAATGAAGTGTTTGAGTTGTGGTACCTCCTGAGAGGTACAGAAGTGCAAAAAAATTAGAAAGTTTTGGGACATCTATTAGAGGCATTGCCAGATTTAGCAAATGTAAATACTCGTCATATTGATTCGCGCGTCAAAAATATATATAAAAGGCTTCGACGGTTTTGGAAAAAATCTCACAGGGAAAAAGGAACGTGAAAAGCAAGTATTCGAACTGGTTAGATGTGACAGAAGTTGAATTTTTACCAAAACATGCTACCAAATTGCAGCCTGCATCACTAAAGCCATATACATTAAAATTTGAAACTTTGTACAAAATTTAGGAAAATTCAACAAATGTTCATTAAAATTTCTAACTTCTTAATCTGAGTTTTTAGAAAAGTATCGGTTTTATAGGTTATGAAATTTTAGTATGATAAAGGGTTGAAAATTCGCGTTGATTTTTTAAATCTTATATCTGAACGATCTTTCGCATTTTCTTCCATAAGGATATGAATTTCTTAAAAAGTAAGAAATTTTGTTGAAAATTTGTTGAATCTTCCTAAATTTTTTATAAAATTCGACATTTTAATTTGTGTGGTTTTGGTGGTAGCATGAACAATACTTTTATGGAAAATTAGCATAAAGATTTTAACTTCAAAAACATTTTGAAAATGTTGTCCTACCACCACTGCATGTATGGCTAGAATATATGGAACTATAAGGATATTCTCGCAGTATAGCAAAGCCCTTGCACGGTTTGAAAAGCTGTACTATAGGAAAACCGGTTTTTTCGTGCAATCCATGCACCGTGCAAGGGCTTTGCAAGACTCCGAGAATATTCCTAATTTGTAAAAATATTGGATGTAAATAGCAACGCTTTTTGGCATCTGAAAGTGATGTTCCCAAAATTAAGTGAAGCCAAACTAAAAAGAGGTATTAACGTTTTACTTTCTCATCTAGTACTTTTCCATCAGGTTTATCTCTTTTTATGAATTGTAGGTATTTTTAAAGGACCTCACATTCGTAAAATTATGAGCGACGTGCAATAATTTCCTTGGAATTTTTGAATGCTTATGGTGGAATGGGTTGTTACATGTCCATAAAAATTCATTTCCTTCATTCGCATTTGGACTTCTTCTTATATAATTTGGGCCGTGATGAACAAGGCGAACACTTTTACCAAGAAATGCGTACAATTAAAAAATCTTTCGGAGGAAAAAATAAAACTACAGCGAGAAACTGATGATGCTGAATTAAAAAAAAAAAACATTTTTCAGTACTATGTCAAAAATAATAGTTTTGCAAAAATTTTGTTTTCATAAAAAGTTTAATAACTTTCATCCGATTTTTGAAAATAAACACTCGTTATTGATTTTTTTTTACAACCAAATTAGGACTAGTATGGGTTTCTTATGAAATCGTGCGTAAAAACCTCACCTACATTTAAAAAAGGCGAAAAAAGTAAAACAAAAAAATGTGTTTGCTGGGTAAATACACGCAGACCTCTTAAGGTTTCTTTATTCACATATATGTATACCTTTCGAAAGGCCTAAGTTCTTTCGTTTTAAACCCGACAATAAACTGAAACACGGTTCATAATCAACTAAGTTACAGGCTTATAAGTGCGTAAAAGTACGAAAAACTGTAAATCAAATCAAATTTTGGGGGCGTTTTTGTAGCACTGTGTTATAAATAAGACGATTGATTTTAATAACAGCCAATCTATTGTACTCTTATGTATTCGACTATTTGCAAATTAGACCTTACCTGCCTGCTTGTCCGCTCCAGGTTGTTCCATTAGATATACTGTTAATAATAGTAAGATATGATTTTGAACAGTGGGAGAGTACCAATGGCTCTTAGGAACAACATAGTTGATAGTTGACTTCTTTTCCTATATACCGCAGGCGGCGATCAACCGTGAATTTGTGTAAGTGGGTTTCACATATTGGCGTACTTTTATGACTTGCAAACTTTATTTACTCAGGGCAAAATATTTTTGCTACTTTTTGTTCAGTTTGCAAATTTGTTTCTTTAATGTTTTCTCCAAGCTCCCGGTGTTCCACATCGCTGCCACAGCCATTGCCGCCCACCATAGTATGCTTGTCAAGTGCAGTGAGGGCTTATAGATAATTATGTCATTATTCACAAAGAATGAATGTGAATTGATGTCTTGCGGCCACTTAATTTATGGCAGCCAATTATGTATTTGCAGCTAAATATTTGCCCGCTGGCGTTATGCTACTCCACTTGCCCACTTTGCCAATTGATTGGAAGTATTAAACGCCTTGTTACCGATTTGTAAACCAACTACTTAATTCTAGCATGAACAGTGAAATTGCCCATCATCATCGCCATCATTCGGCTGCTCTTGGCGATTTTGTGCTTGTTGCTGCTGGTTTTGCCCTGGTGCACGGTAGTTTTTTTTAACGCTACCTGCATTTTACTTTCACATTAGTTTTTAGTTTTTATTTTCCTTTTAATGAAAATTTCTCAGAGGAGTTTGATTTATATTTGTTAGCTTATAATTTGAAGTAATGAATTTTTGCAATAAACGCTTTCTGAGTGAGAAGTGAGGAAACGGTAATTTTGCATGACTTCGAAAAGGCAATTTTTCAATTAACTGAGCTATTTTAGGTTGCCATTGAAAATGGGCGAAACCGGACGGCAACCACGCCCCCTTCTCATATAACGGTATTTTCGAAAAATGCAAAAACTGTGATATTTCAGTAATATTTCATCCAAATTGGTGAAAATTAGTATGTGAAGTAAAATTTTGGTGCAAAATAATATTATTATGAAATTTTTGGAAAAAGGGCGTGACCCCGCCGACTTATGATGAAATACTGTATCTTAGTAGGCGCTTCACCAATCCTTACCAAACTCGGTACGAGCTTTGCTGAGGATCCAGCTAAGAAATTTGTTGAAAATCTT
>NW_023458646.1:91836-93318 GCF_013731165.1 Rhagoletis pomonella | reverse complement strand
AAGATTTTCAACAAATTTCTTAGCTGGATCCTCAGCAAAGCTCGTACGGAGTTTGGTAAGGATTGGTGAAGCGCCTACTAAGATACAGTATTTCATAAGTGGGCGGGGTCACAGGCTTTTTCCAAAAATTTTATAATAATTTTATTTTGCACCAAAATTTTACTTCACATACTAATTTTCTACAATTTGGATCAAATATTTACTGAAATATCATAGTTTTTGCATTTTTCGAAAATACCGTTATATGAGAAGGGGGCGTGGTTACCGTCCGGTTTCGCCCATTTTCATTGGCAACCTACCTTGGATAAAGGACAACCTATACACCAAATTTCGTTGAGATATCTCAATTTTTGCTCGAGTTATCGTGTACACGGACGGACGGACAGACGGACAGACAAACAGAGGCTTAATCGACTTCTCTTTTCATTCTGATGATTTATGTATACATTTGTCTATATCTATCTCGATTTCTTTAGGCTGCTACAAATAACCGTTATGCGAAGGAAGTTATATTACCCTGGGCAAAACCAGCAGCAACAAGCACAAAATCGCCAAGAGCAGCCGAATGATGGCGATGATGATGGGCAATTTCACTGTTCATGCGAGAATTAAGTAGTTGGTTTACAAATCGGTAACAAGGCGTTTAAAACTTCCAATCAATTGGCAAAGTGGGCAAGTGGAGTAGCATAACGCCAGCGGGCAAATAGCTGCAAATACATAATTGCCTGCCATAAATTAAGTGGCCGCAAGACATCAATTCACATTCATTCTTTGTGAATAATGACATAATTATCTATAAGCCCTCACTGCACTTGACAAGCATACTATGGTGGGCGGCAATGGCTGTGGCAGCGATGTGGAACACTGGGAGCTTGGAGAAAACATTAGAGAAAAAATTTGCAAACTGAACAAAAAGTAGCAAAAATATTTTGCCCTGAGTAAATAAAGTTTTCAAGTCATAAAAGTACGCCAATATGTAAAACCCACTTACACAAATTCACGGTTGATCGCCGCCTGCGGTATATAGGAAAATAAGTCAACTATCAACTATGTTGTTCCTAAGAGCCATTGGTACTCTCCCACTGTTCAAAATCATATCTTACTATTATTAACTGTATATCTAATGGAACAACCTGGAGCGGACAAGCAGGTAGGTAAGGTCTAATTTGCAAATAGTCGAATACATAAGAGTACGATAGATTGGCTGTTATTAACATCAATCGTCTTATTTATAACACAGTGCTACAAAAACGCCCCCAAAATCTTGATTTACTGTTATTCGTACTTTTACGCACTTATAAGCCTGTAACTTATTGATTATGAACCGTGTTTCAGTTTATTGTCGTGTTTAAAACGAAAGAACTTAGGCCTTTCGAAATTTATATATGTGAATAAAGAAACCTTAAGAAGTCTGCGTTTATTTACCCAGCAAACACATTTTTATACCCGAGCGCACTTGTGCACAAGGGTATATTAATTTTG
>NW_023458646.1:88689-91736 GCF_013731165.1 Rhagoletis pomonella | reverse complement strand
AAATTTTTAAAATCGGACAATAACCACGCCCACATCCCATATAGCGGCAATTTTCGGAAATACGAAAACTGCGATATTTTAGTAACTACTGAAGATTATTCACTCAAAATTGATATTTACAACAATTTTGAGACGAAAAATAAGAATATTATAAATTTTTGGAAAATGGGCGTAGCCACGCCCACTTATGGTTACATGTGCATATCTTCGTAACCGCTGCACCAATTTCTTCCTTGGTACACCATACCAAATGGCCAAAAATCTTTTAGTTCGGACAATAACCACGCCCACATCCCATATAACGGTAATTTAGAGAAATATAAAATCTTCGATAAATCAGTAAATATTGAAGCTAATTTATTCAAAATTGATGCTTGCAAAAATTCTTTACCAAGAAATACTTTTATGGTACAATTTTGGAAAATGGGCGGGGCACCGCCCACTTACGATCACATATATGTATATCGGTAACCGTTCTACTAATTTGTACCAAACTCGTTGTGGTTATTGTGCTTGCCACATGAAGGCAAAGCGTTGAAAATTATTGAAATCGGACTAAAATTACGGCCGCTTTTCATATAACGGTAAATTTCGGAAATGCTTGAAACTTCAATATTTCGAAATTGAAGGACGCCAATTTACTCAAAATTGATACACCCCAGCTTACCATCTAGCGGTAGGTTTCGGAAAGGTGAAGAAACATATATTTAATACTTGCGCCGGGTATTTAATGTTCGGCTCCGCCCGAACTTAGACTTTCTTACTTGTTTTGTTTTACTTTTTTCGCCTTTTTTAAATGTAGGTGAGGTTTTTACGCACGATTTTATAAGAAAACCATACTAGTCCTAATTTGTAAAAAAAAATCAATAACGAAAAAAAGAGTGTTTATTTTCAAAAATCGGATGAAAGTTTACCGAGTTATTAAACTTTTTAAGAAAAAAAAAAATTTTGCAAAAATATTATTTTTGACATACTACTGAAAAATGTTTTCTTTTTTTTTTTAATCAGCATCGTCAGTTTCTCGTTGTAGTTTTATTTTTTCCTCCGAAACGTTTTTTAATTATAGCTATTTCTTAGTGAAAGTGTTCGCCTTGTTCATCACTGAACCGGCCCAAATTATATAGGAAGAAGTCCAAATGCGAAGGAAGGAAATGAATTTTTATGGACATGTTACAACCCATTCCACCATAAGCATTCAAAAATTCCAAGGAAATTATTGCACGTCGCTCATAGTTTTACGAATTTGAGGTCCTATAAAAATACCTACAATTCATAAAAAGAGATAAACCTGATGGAAAAGTACTAGATGAGAGAGTAAAACGTGAATACCTCTTTTTATTTTGGCCCCACTTTAAGATGACAAAAAGCTTTGCTATTTACATCCAATATTTTTACAAATAAGGGATATTCTCGGAGTCTTGCAAAGCCCTTGCACGGTGCATAGATTGCACGAAAAAACCGGTTTTCCTATATGACCGCTTTGCAAACCGTGTAATCCGTGCACCGTGCAAGGGCTTTGCTATATTGCGAGAATACCCTTATAGTTCCAAATATCCTAGCTTTAAATACAATGGTGGTAGGACAACATTTTCAAAATGTTTTTGAAGTTAAAATCTTTATGCTAATTTTCCATAACGGTATGAACACTACCACCAAAACCACACAAATTAAAATGTGAAACTTTATAAAAAATTTAGGAAGATTCAACAAAATTTCTTACTTTTTAAGAAATTCATACCCTTATGGAAGAAAATGCGAAAGATCGTTGAGATATAAAATATAAAATATCAACGCGAATTTTCAACGTCTTGAAGCTTGCCCTTTATCAATTATATAAATAGGCATTCATGTTTCCTTTACACCCCTTTTACGGCTAAACTGTACTTCTAAGGTATAAACAATTATATATCATTAGAAAGGTATTTTGATGCTGATGTGTAAAATTTCAAATTAGTTTAAAATAGAACGAAAAAATCAATTCAAAAGTCACACCAATGCCAATGCCATACATGTACATGGTTGGGGCGGAAATGCCTCCTAAATGTATGCTTTAATATTGATAGTGAATTAAAGAAACGTGCTAAGCAGCACATGAATAGATTAGCCTCAAACAAGAATGAAGATAATTTTGAGTATGGAGAAGAAGAAAGGGATAAATACAGAAATTAAAATAAAAGTAAAGAAACCTAAATATAAAGACAAAGAGGAAGGAAAATTTAAATACCTAACCTAATAACAATGGTGGGGGTGAATATGTAAATGAAGAAAAGAATGAACATATTTAGATCAGGATAAAGGAAAGGATAAAGATGAAGAAGAAGATGAAGACCAAGACGAGGAAGAAGATGAAGATGAATATGAAGATAAGGATAAAGATAACTTATCTTAACTTAACCCCTTAACTTAACTTAACTCACCTCAACTCATCTCACCTCCGCTTAAAAACTTACTCCACCTGAGTTCGCTACACATTAATTCACCACACCTTAACTCCCCACACCTAAATCCACCACTACTTCACTCCCCACACATAAATTCACCACACCTTAATTCACCACACCTAAATCCACCACACTTTAATTCACCACACCTTAACTCACCACACCCCAACTTTCTCACCACATCTTAACTCACCACACCTTAATCTACCACACCTTAGTTCACCACACCTCAACTTTCTCACCACACCTTAACTCACCACACCTTAATTCACCACACCTCAACTCACCACAACTAAATTCACCACACCTCTTAAGACCACCACACCTGAATTCATAACACCGTAACTCCCACACCCAATTCCACCACACTGCAGCTCACTACACCCAATTTCAACACATGACATGATATCACTAAAGAAACGATGTCAAGAAAAAGAGGAAGGAAAATTTAACTACCTAACCTAATAACAATGGTGGGGGTAAATACGTAAATGGAGAAAAGAATGAAGATATAGATCAGGATAAAGGAAAAGATAAATATGAAGACGAAGGTGAATATGAAGATGAAAATGAAGATGAAGATGAAGATGAAGATGAAGATGAATA
>NW_023458646.1:84181-88589 GCF_013731165.1 Rhagoletis pomonella | reverse complement strand
TATTTTAAATTGGTAAGATGAAGTGTCTGCGGTCCTGAGGAATAACTCGTTCTTGAATGCATTACCCGGGGCATCCGTGTTAAAGAAATAATTTGCCCCTGCTGCGGTGGTCGGGATAGTCAGTCTGCTACCACGTTCGTTCTACCAGGTTTGTATTTTAGCTCATAGTTATACTCTTCGAGGATCTCTTTCCAGCGCTTCATTTTACTGTTTTTATTTTTGTTACTGAGCGCATACGTTAAGGGCTGATGGTCTGTATAAATTTTAACTTTTTCCGAACCGTAGAGGTAATTTCGCAGAGACTTCAATGCCCATAATATGGCGAGCATTTCTTTCTCGTTAGCTGCGTAATTTTCTTGTGTTTTCGAAAGAGTCCTAGAAATGAAAGTGATTGGTCGGTCTTCTTGTGACAGAACTACGCCTATTGCGTAATTAGAAGCATCAGTTGTGAGCTCAAAATCTTTATTCAAATTGGGGTAGGTCAGCATAACATCTCTTGAAATTAAAACGTTTTTAATATTTTGCAACGCTGCGGTTGCTTCTTCGTCAAGTGCTATCTGTTTTTTTGCTAATTGAATTTTGGACACACGTCCTTCCTCCCCTCTTAAAAGGGCTGTCAGGGGTTTAGCGAGCTTCGCATAGTCTTTAACGAAGCGGCGGTAATAACCTGATAGACCTAAAAAGGATCTGACTTCTTTGACTCCGTGGAATTGGAAAATTTTGGATGGTATCGATTTTTGAAGGGTTTGTTTTGATTCCTTCCGCTGTTACTATGAATCCAAGAAATTCTACTTCTTTTTGGAAAAACTTGCATTTATATAGCTGTATTTTCATATTTGCCTTTTCAACTGTACAGAAATTATTTTTTAGATTGGTTGAATGATCCTCTTCGGTTTTGCTGAATTTAGTTATGTCGCCAATGTAAACGTAACAACACTGGCCTATATAATCTCGTAAAATATCGTCTAATGTCCTTTGGGCGTTCTTTAAGCCGAATGGTAATCTTGTAAATTCATATTTTTCATTATTTATGGAGAAAGCGGTCTTTTCTATGTCCGCGCTTTGCAAAGGGATTTGATGGAAACCACTTTTTAAATCTACGACTCAAAAAAATGTGTTGCTTCCTAAGGGGGAAAAAATTTCGTTAATTTCGAGAATGGGGTAGCGGTCTGCGATTGTGACGGAGTTCAACTTCCGATAATTTATAATAAGTCTATACTGTTTATTGCCTAGAGAATCTGGTTTTTTGTCTACTATCCAAACAGGTGAATTATAGGGTGAGCGGGATGGCCTTATGATGCCATCTTATAGAAGTTTGTTAATTTGTCTTTCGACCTCCGATTTTAAGGACATCGGATATGGATAGCATCGAGAGTAGATTGGGTTATCGGTTGTTGTCCTAATCTCTGCTTTTACTGCAGTTGTATAGGTCAGCTTTTCGTCGGGTTCCGCAAAAAGTTTGCAGTGCTATTTATAGAGGTTATGGAGCATTCCTTTCTGCATCTCTGACATGTGCTTTGTTTTGATTCCTAAACTATTGACAGATTTGGATACTTGCTGTTTGATTTTGACTTTTTTGCCATTTTTGATCGTCATACAATCCTTTGAAGTGTGTATTATTGCGTTTAACTGTTTGAGACTGTCGTTGCCAGAGAGGGTAAAATGAAAAATTTAAGGTTTTCGTCGTTTAATCTGAAAAGATTTAAAAATATGTGATGGGATATTTTAATTTTTCCTCCGACTGAGTTTGCGTAGAAAATATTTTGGTTTGGTATTGGACTTTTTGCTAATGAGGGTTGTATGTAGTTTTTATTGGAACCAGTGTCTATTCGAAATTTAAGTACCTCTCCATTACCGGTTTTGCATTGAAAATACGGCAATGTAGAGTGCGTTAGCCTAAAAAATGAACATCACAAAATTCTTCGCAGTCCTTTTGGTCGTCATGTGCGTATTTAGAATATTCCTGATAGTAGTCGTCCCAAGATTGGGTTTCTTGGGCGTCGTTGTTGATTGCGTCATACCCGTCGGTCTCGTATTCGTTTCCGCTAGCTTAATGTAGGTTTGTTTCAGTAGCGGTAGGGTCGGGCGTTTGTGATATATGGTTAATTCTTTGAATCTTATTTGGAATGTTTTTAGTGTATTGATTTGTCTGGGCTGGGGGTGGACGCTTTGACGCGGCGTTATTATGACTCGGGCTGTTCATATAATTCACATTCCTTGTCTGGAAAGATTGGTCGACGTCCATGGCGGTGGCGGTGGATTGTTATAAATGGGTCTATTTGTGAATATTTGATCTGTTGAAGTCCTGAGGCTGTTGGTACTGGAGTTGTTGGTATTGAGGTTGTTGGTATTGAAATTGTGGATATTGGGGTTGTTGGGGAAATCGATTGATAGGAGGAAGCGGTTGGGGTATATGTGCAATCTGTGGATAGAAGGGTTGATTATTGTATGAAAGGTTTCTCAAAGGAAGTGCAGGTTTTTGCTGCAAATGCATTCCAAATGGTGCGGGGGGTAGGTTGGGTTTCTAGATAAACCACATTGATTGCTTGCGTGCACTGCCCTGAAGTTTTCCTTCTCCAGTTTAATGCATAAATTCAAGGCTTCAGGTAGGTCGGCAGGTTCCTTCATACCGAGGAGCCTAGATAAATCGCCTGATAATCCCCTAACGAAAGTATCGAGTGCTTTGTCGCGATATGTATGGGTAAGGATTCGCATGGCCTCTTCACTTATGTCCATGCATGAAATTTTATTTAATATGAGGGAAAGGCGCGAATAAACTTCCTCATAGAACTCCTGCACAGTTTTTCGAGCTTGAATCAAACAAGTCATTTGATACTCAAGGGTGCTCAAGTCCCTCTTATTGGCGTAGTGCATGGTAAGGCATTTGGAGATCGCCTTCCAGTTCAAGGGCGTATTGTAGGATTCTAGAGCAGAGTCTGCACTACCTACAATTTTACTGCGGATAACATTTAGAATGCCGAAATATTTAGGTGAACCTGCACTAGGTTCATAGATTTTCAGAATGCATTCGACACTTTTTTTCCAGCTGCTATATTCCGCTGGGTTGCCACTAAATTCACGCAAGGATCTAACTACGTCCGGTACCTTGTCCATGTATGTCAAGTTGTTCCTATAATGGTCATCAATGGTTTGGTCTATCACAACTTGCGGCGGAGGATGTAGTATACCTCTTAGCAAGTTGCTTTCATCCGTGGGCAGTATTTCCGTCATTAAATATTTAATGATACTCCTGAATTCAGGACTGGCGTTTACCGCATTGGAAGTAGAAGCAGTAGGGGGTGGTGGAGCTGCTGCTCCTTGTGCACCAGCATTTGCTAGCAGCGAAGGTCGGATTATATTGTTTTGTGGCATTTTTGGACCTTAAAATTTTTTATTATTTGTATGTCTATATATGTTTTTCTTATTTAATTTGTTTTAATTTAATATTCTCTGGAGGGTCCCCCTTGGTGGAGTGAATCGCAGAGATATAATTTATTATAAAGCTAAAAGCTTTCGGTAATATTTAGTTTAAGGATGTATAAGCCTTCTTGTTATATTTAATGTGATGATGTGGAACCGACAGAGTTTGGCTCTGTTTTAAGTTAATAAAAATAAATGAAGAAATTTTTAATATATCTACTATATTAGCCTATTTAACTAACTTCACTTTTACTGTAAGTTCACTTAATATACGTGTGATTTCTTTTTTTTTTAAATTACTTCTAATAATTCACTTTAATTAAATTCTAATTTTATCCTAATTATTCATTTAGAAAATTCAAACTTTTTATATAACTTCACTTTCGAAGATTTACTTTAATTAAATTCTAATTTTATTCTTATTAATTATTTACTTAGAAAATTCAACCCTTTAATTTTTATTTTCACTTTCAATGATTCACTTAATTAAATTCTAATTTCTATATTCTTCTTAAACTTATATCTAAATATCTTACGACACTAGTCCCACGGCGTACGGGGTTAATCCTTTTTGCATCGCTACTTGGGTGGACACTCTGCGTGGGTGCGTGGCTGTCTTCTACCGAAGCTCTCCACTGAGTCCTTCCAGTCGTAGTCCTGACACTTCTTGAAGGCCGGATCCTCCAAAGCTTGCACTGTTATTTAATCACAACGTTTACCGTATCCCTATTTAAGGAAGCGCGTGGCACTACTTGAGGGCCTTAACTTTTTCGAGGACGAACGCGACTGGGCCATTGGGCGCCAGTTAAACTAACCGAAGTTAAGTTTATTAAAATTTTTTTTTACGGCAGCAAGCCGTGTTATTTATTCAAACTCAAATTAGGACTGATTACAATTTTTGTTTTCACTTAAGTCTATACCTCAAGAATCTTCATTGTCACTGTTTAGGCCAACGGCCTAAATTTGTCGCAGCATTTTCGACCCACCC
>NW_023458646.1:81275-84081 GCF_013731165.1 Rhagoletis pomonella | reverse complement strand
AATTCAGGACTGGCGTTTACCGCATTGGAAGTAGAAGCAGTAGGGGGTGGTGGAGCTGCTGCTCCTTGTGCACCAGCATTTGCTAGCAGCGAAGGTCGGATTATATTGTTTTGTGGCATTTTTGGGCCTTAAAATTTGTATTATTTATATGTCTATATATGTTTTTCTTATTTAATTTGTTTTAATTTAATATACTCTGGAGGGTCCCCCTTGGTGGAGTGAATCGCAGAGATATCATTTATTATAAAGCTAAAAGCTTTCGGTAATATTTAGTTTAACCCTAGAACACACACCCAGAAAATACCACGTAAACACACACCCGGGATACGTTTGTACCCGGGACCTTATTTTGCGGTTTTTTTAATGCTTATTCAACCGATTTCTATGATTTTTTTTTTGAAATGTATATTTTAATATATAACAAGTATTTTGTCTTTTGTTTCATTCGAATATTCCTACTGGTTCCAGCGATATGGGCAAATAAAGTCAGGACATGCAACAGTGGATTTTTGTTTTTCTTGTTGTCCTGATAAATGCAAAACAAAATAATATAATTTATAATAATATACTTGTAGAGTAACAACGAATACACATTTTGGTTTTTATTTCATTGAAATATTCTACCTGGTTCAAAAGATATATGCAAAAAGGGCGCGCAAGGTATGGGTACGTAGGTAGCAAATACACTGGTATAACTGGTTTTTGTATTTTATATGCAGCTGCAAGGGTTGTTTTCACATGAGGTGTTGTTATAAATGCTGCCTGTTGATATTTTCATTATTGTTTTGGTGCTCAAAAGTGTAAGAAGTGAAAATATAAGTGAAAATAAATATAACTGAAACTATAAATAACTGGATACGAAATGACTTCAAGAAGAAACGAATATTTATCAAGTGCAGCATATAGAAGGTAAAAAATGTAAAATAAGCAACAATGTAAACATATACTAATTTTTTTTATTATGCAGGCTAACTGAGGAACAGCGAGAATCATATATACAATCTTTATTTGATGAAATTTGTGACGATGACGCTCCCTATGACTTTGACTCAGAAGATGAAGAAGAAATTCAAATCAATGACATTGAAATTGCTGATGACGATGCTGAAGTTTCGCAAAGTGCCGCAGAAGTATTACCTGATTATGCGGACTATGAGGATGATGAAGAAGAAGAAGTAGAAGAAAATAATGAATTACCTGCTAGTGCCGAAAAATTTGTTGCACGTGATGGTACTGAGTGGATGAAAGAACCAAATGTAAGTCGTCAGGTACTCAGACAAAATATTATAAGAGAACATTCTGGACCAGCTAGATGCACTTAAATGTTGTCAATAGAGCAAACATTCAAATGTTTCATGAACGTTGAAATGGTTGATATAATTATGCGCCACACAAATAAGTTAGCAAAAGAAACTTATAATGCTTACAACAATGCGCATCCAAACACAACTCCTAAGTCATGGACGCCTGTGTCAATAACAGAGCTGTATGCATTTTTTGGCATACTTATTATGACTGGTGCGAACCATAGCAATGGAGAACATGTTCGAGATTTATGGAGCGTCAAAAACTATCCTTTATATCGCGCCACAATGGGAGTCAACCGTTTCTGTTCGATATTGCGGTTCCTAAGATTTGACGATAAAAACACTCGTGCAACACGCTTACTAACTGATCAAAACCTGCTAAATATGGTATCAAGGTTTGGTGGATTTGCGATGCCACAAATGCATATCCACTGCATGGACAAATATATACTGGCCAAGCAGAAACTGGTAGGGAAACGAACCAAGGCGAACGAGTGGTGAAGGATTTGTCTGCCAAATACCAAGGAAGTGGCCGAAACATTACAATGGACAATTTGTTTACGACCTTACCAGTTGCAGAACTGCTTCTCACCTGGAAACTCACGATCGTTGGAACTTTGCGCAAAAACAAATCATATATTCCTCAAGAAATGAAGCAGAACAAAAACAGGACAATTGGTTCAACGACATTTGGCTTCAAAAATAATGTGACAATGTGCTCTTATGTTCCCAAAAAAAAATAAAGCAGTAATTTTGCTTTCGACCATGCATAATGATGCTGAAATAGCTGACAGTGGGAAACCTGAAATAATTGAATATTATAATCGTACCAAAGGTGGTGTTTATCGAATGGACCAAATGTTTGCGGAATATCCAACACAAAGACAAACAAAACGATGGCCACTAGCGATGTTCTTCAACATGTTGGACATTACAGCTCTTGCAGCCTACATTGTCTACGATTTGAATAACCCTATGTTGCCTTGGAGAACAAACAACAAGCGTAAGCAGATCCTGCGCAGCTTGGCTGAAGCATTGTGTATGCCCATTATTGAAGCCAGAGCCATAAATCGTCAAGTGACGCGAAATTTTTCGACTAAAATTGCTATTGAAGCATATTTCAACCGACCGGTGGAATCAATGGTGTCAACAGCAGCATTAACATCTGCCGCAGCGCGCACGCCAAAACCTGTGTCCGGATCTTGCTATTTATGTTACGCACAAGAGGAAAAACGCCGTAGAAAAACCAGAAAGCTGTGCGACAAATGTAAGAAGCCAATGTGTCTTGAACATTCGGTCACATCAACAAATTGCTCTATTTGCCATGATTTTCCTTAGATATAAGATGCATTTTTATAATTTTTATAATAAAAGTCAATAATATAATGGGTGAAATGAATATTTTTAATTTTTCAAATAAAAAAATAATATAAAAAATGTTTTTTTTTTATTATTATGAGGATTTTTACTATTGGGGTACAAACGTATCCCGGGTGTGT
>NW_023458646.1:64699-81175 GCF_013731165.1 Rhagoletis pomonella | reverse complement strand
ATTAAATCGGCCACGACCTTGCTCAAGCGTTGTGCCGGTTTAACATACTGAATTAACAGGTGCGATGCCTTGGCCTTGGTTGAGGGTGTCGGGTGTCCAGACTTGTAGTCAGCAATTTCGCGGATGCGCGTGCAAGAATTGGAATTCAGGTGCACTGCATTAGCGTGAGAAAGAATTTTTGGAGTTTTGAATGTTAGCTACGTTACCTTGTAGTTTTCCAGCGCCTGTTCAAATTTATTCATTACAACAAGTCTTTTAATTGCAGTGTGCAACACTAACCTTGTGATTTAAGCTTGACACCACTGATGATTGGGATGATTGTTCCTTTGTCGAATTTTCATTTATTTCCAACAAAAAACAGCTACTGCCTTTATATTGATAAAGAATTTCCTGGAAATAATCCACAAAAATTTCAGCTCCGTCGCGGTCTCGCAATGTTATTGCACAGTCGGGATCGATCTTTAATTGTTCCCCAACTGAAAAGAAATACAATTATCTTTCATAAAACTTGAGAAGTTTTTTAGATTACTTACTTGATATAATTGTTTCATTCGTCGATAATCCCTCATTTTCAGGATTTCTTATTTTTATTAAATGCACTTCTTCGTGGTATTTAACTTTCAGAAACATTATGACGCTTCTCCAAAAGTGGTACACGTGATACTGATACTGATTGAGAGTAAGAAAATTTTTTAGTACTTTTCTGGTTTTCTTTTTAAACCAAAAGTACTAATGTTGGGAGTACATTAAATATAATTGGGAGTAAGCAATTTTCTTAATACTGTTTTGCTTTTGTTTTTAAACCAAAAATACTTAAAACGTTAGAGAGACCATTTAATGCTTTTTGTGCCTAAAATTAAAACAAAAAATAAACAATATTTTGTAAACAAAGCGTTCAACACTGATTAAGGTTTTGTTTTTAAGCCATTTTAGATATAATAAAATTGCAAGAATATTTCATAGTTTAAAAATAAAACTTTTTGGGATTAAAAATCAAATTTAATTCCAAAAGTGTTTACATTAAATACTAACTGGAATTAAAAGTAAACTATCATTTTTACTGTGAATAAATAAATATTGTACCAGCAAGCTGGTATGTTGTGTGCTTCGAGCCTGATGGTACAATCATTTGATGGTGCCAGCAAGCTGGTGTCGTGTATATGCCCTTTTATATATATCCACATTAGGGCGGGTCGAAAATCTAATTTGTCTCAAATGCCTTGGTAATAGTGAAAATATATTGTACCATGAAGTCAACAACAAGCCTGCAAAATATTAGTCTTTTATTTTAATTGTAAGCGCCCGCGCATCGACCACCCAGTGACACACAGCTAACTAGTCGAATAAGACCAATTCTTGTTAAAAATTCTGGGTTCAGCATAAAGGTTTGGTGCATATTATTAGATAGTGAATCCGTTAACGCAAAAGATAAAGTCAAATATCATTTCTCGCAGCCCTTTACCTTATCGTTAATCTCAAACTTCTCTTTTTTCAGTAACATTTTAATTGTTCTTTTGATAATTGCACTGGCCTATAGTCAAAAGATGTAAAGAACAGCATTAATATTGCTAGCCTGCATTTAGGTAGCTGGTTCCAAATATTCTAATAGTTTTTTAATATTAGCCATAGTTTGCGAATTTTCGCAAATTTATGAAAAATTTCGGTAGCTCTAATCGAAAATCTATTATTTTTCATCACCATGGAAAAATTTTGTGTATGCAATTGAGTATGGTATAGAGGTATACGCCGCCGAGCCACGCCGCCGCCGCCGCCGTTTTTTGTGATTTCTCACGCGCCGCCGCCGAGTTACGAAAATATCGGCGCGGCGGCGGCGGCGTGTATGTACATTGAAATACATCGTTTGAAGGAACTAAATACCAGGGACGTGAACCGGATGAAAAATTTGGTCGGTTCGGCTCAGCGGTTCGAACCGTTTTTGCACTTTTGGATTGGTTGGTCAAAGCGGTTTTTTTTGGTCTTTGAACCGGGGTTTCGGTTCTTTTCAACGGTTCGAAAAACAAAAAAATTTCGCGCAAGTTTAAGTGTCAAGTGTCAAGTGCAACAACGCGCAAGGTTAAGGGTCAAATGTCTGTCAAATGAGATGGGTTGCCTTTACATTTGATATTGTCACATGGTAAACAAACTTGATAGTTATTACCATGTTTACCAAAAAGAAAAAAAGTGGGTACATTTTCTTATTGAAAATTGGTTGAAACGAACCTCTCAATCTTTATAGAAAGTGGTTCGGTTTTCGGTTCGGATCAAACATTTGTGGAAAATTTCCGTTCGGTTAATGGTTCAGTACAATTAATAGAAAAGAGCGGTTTTCCGGTTCAAAGCTGGTTCGGTTCAAAACCGGTTCACGTCCCTGCTAAATACTACTCGTATAAAAACACAATTTTACGAAATGAAAATTACATTTTTAAAGAAGTTCTTTTTTTATAACTTGGGTCACTGGACAAGAATATGATCTCCTTTGTTTTTCCAAAAATAGCGTAACTCAGAAAAAACATATGTAACATATTTTCGATCGAAAGCGTTTATTACAGTTAAATTAAGATCAAATACTGGTAATCTAACGAATTTTTTCCACAGTAGACAATTCTTTTCAATACCATTTTTTTATGCGCAGACTACAACAACAAGAAAGTTAAAACACATCAAAAACTTTAATGGCAATATCTCAAGAAGCAGTTTTAACAGAAGCTGCCCCATTGCATCTAACTCCTCAATTATTATATATAAAACAAAGACAAGCTGAGTTTCCTGTGTATTTTTTTTATTTTAGTATTTTAAACAGACTTTTAATAAAAATCAAACACTTATTTTGCTAATTTTTACATTTGTAAATTATTTTATTATTGGGTGCCACACACGAATACAAGTACTAGGTGGCCATGTGGAAATTTCGTTAGCATTCCTTTGTGGTGGGTAAACCCCAGGAAGGTTTTGCTTCCTCGCATCCAGGGCTTCGATTTTAGCTGGAGCGGAGCTGGAGCAAAGAGTTAAACAAATTAATTTCTCTTTAGCTCCTTAGAAAAAATTTTCAATATTTAGTTTTTGTTATTTTCTGGCCTAGTAACGATTTATTTTGAAATATTTTTATTGGTGTTTTTCCAAAAAAGTTTCAGTAATAACGGCCTCAAGCTCAATTAAAATAAAAAAAAAGTTCAGTTAATAAATTTACTTAAATTATAATTTTTTTGCAATTGAAAAAGCGGTGTTAAATAAATTTTCATTACATTTAATTAACTTGATGGGTAAAACTTTTGGAAAAAAGTAGACCAACCTTGTTTTCAATATGTAATCCGCCAAAAATCGTAAGAACTCCGTAATTCAACATAACGGTTGATAAGATAATTGTTTCTGAATTTTTTTTATTTCTTTGAATTTAAATATTACATACGGATCTGTAGAGAACAAAGAGAGCCATGTGTGTATGTATGTATATACCTCAGACCTTCTTCTGTTCGCCCATCCATCAGCGCCAGACACTCAACATTTGAATTCAAGTAGGGAGTAACGTAATTTAAATTTAAAACTAATTCAATGAATGAATTAAATATAATTATAATCTGAATTGGAATGGCGAATGCCCAACGCTGATGAGATGGCATGATAAGATTAGTAGCCTCATGGCTCTTTGGAATCTATCTTATGGGCAGTAGCGCCGGCGTCGCCGCCGCCGCCGCCGCAAAGCCTGTCGGCGTAAATCTCTAGTATGGAAACGCTGAAGAAGCACAACTTCTAGAAACACTAATTAGGTTACTTATGTTTATGCATACAATACAAAAATTGCAAATATAGCAAGTTGACACAAATTTTTGTTAAACATTTTTTTATTTTTAAATATTTTGTTATAATCTGAATGATTTTCATCATATTATTATCACAAATCAGTAACAGTAAGTCCCGCCTTCAATTTGGTAATTATTACGTACCAATCGGGTAATATTTACTAAAGTTGCTGAAGTAATGAAAAATTTAAAATTCATAAGGGAAAATTATGGGTTTTGTAAAATGTATCTTAATATCTTAAAATCTTGTAGTCTTATTGAAAAATGATATATGAACGTTAGATACTAAATTTAATAACCTTTAATTTGATATATCGTCCTGTTAATAACAATAAACGAATTGCATAGATATTACGAGCCAAAGTTTAATTTTCAAAATTCATACAACTTGAATCAATTGCGCGATCTAAAGATAAGTTTTAAATTAATCTTTCGTGGCCAATAACTATTGGCTTAGACCTAAGACAACATAAATAATACTGTTACAATACCGCCAAATGCCTTTTATTTTCCCCCATACAAAATCGACCCAGCCTTACCTACATACATATATGTATGTAAGCACTCACATTCTCTCACGTTCGCGATCAAGAATTTTCAACAATTATTTTTGCATTCGCGAGTGAAAAATGCAAACAAATTTGTCATCCCTCTCATTCGGAATGCGATCGACAAATAAATTTCCGCTGCTTTTCATTCGCGATAGAAAAAAGCAAAGAAATTTCCTCTCACTCGAATATGAAAAGTCCGAGCATTGCCGATGTCAGCCTCTCATAAATGAGAAAAACGATGCAAGTAATCCATTGGCGATCACTCACAACAACGTATCGCGAAAAATTTTCAACGACGTTATTTCAACGACGATATTTTTCGCGTTTGTTTTGGTTATGCATTTTGTTATGCATACAGAATACATACATATGTAAATACGTTTATGGCCAATTCTACAGAAAAGTAAACCAGCCCGATTTTTTTTTTTCAAATATTGAACATATTAGTGATTATTGGTATTCACTATATTTGTCAGCTGCTTCTGACACTAAAGTTCTGAACACATTGAAAACGACGAGATATGGGGCACAGCTTCCAATTTTTTATCTTAATTATCTAAACGCTTTGTCGATGACGACATAATTTTTTTGAACGCGGCAGCGACATCATGAATTTGTATGAGTTTGACATAAAAGAAGAGGAAGAACCTTATCGGTCGCCGGAAAAATAGAAATAGATCTAATCTGGCCACAACCACAGCCGTCGCGTAGCCCGGTCGTCGTCAAAATAATTATCTACATAAGAGTACGTGTTGAAAAAATTTGACAGCTGTGGTGTGTAGTTCATCGTTTTCATTGTGTTCGGGCTATAATTGCTATCATGTCCAAGCATTTTGTGTTTAATATTTTGGTCCTTTTGTCGATGGATTTTTCGATACTTGAACAAGGAAAAGTACAATAATATAAGCTTTCCTTGATTTACTTTGGCCGATTAAGTTCTGAACGATAGAAAATAAATTAGTTTAAAAGGATACGTTCCAACTTAGCGAAAAACTCCTATTAAGTCGTAATGAAATGTACCGCAAATGTTAAGTGTAACGTAGACAGTAAAAAACTAGAAAAGTTGTTTTTTGGATAATTAGGTATCTTTTCCAAAAGGATATATAACATGTTTTCTTAGTATTGTAGATATCATACTGATAAATAAATAAATATAACGTGGCCAGTGATTTTCTTTTTATTTAAAAATTTTTTTGTAAAATATACTTTGAAATCTTTATCTTTGGTCATGATGAGGACTGTGGCAACCCCATTGACCTCTAAAATGCCTCAATTCTTTGCCACCGAAATTAAGAGGGAGGAAAAGCCGAATCGTCAAATCATTCGCGACCGCTGACAGAATAAAAAAAGTAAGTGCGCCTGGGCCACACTGTAGAAGTGAAACTTACTTTACTTATTCTATACATACACACATCTGCTTTTGCTTAAGGTTATATTTTTTCGCTTTTTTCTATCAATGTAGATCCCTACCTCTACCACTGTTCGTTTTAATAACATTCATGATATTCTGTTTTTCCATTATCTTCATTTTTATCTTTATACTCAATCGATAACAAAATCGATTATAACGTCCATCAAAATACCGATACCAAAATCGATGACAAATTCGATAAAAATTTCAATAGCAACATCGATGATACCATTGGTAGCTAAATCGATTAGAAAATCGATAAAAATATCGATAACAAAATCGATAAATATCGATAAATATCGATAACAAAATCTATAAATATCGATAAATATCGATAACAAAATCGATAAATATCGATAGCAAAATCGATAACAAAATCGAGTTATATCGATAACAAAATCCATTAATATCGATAATAAATTCGATAACAAAATCGATAACTATCGATAACAAAATCGATAAATATCGATAACAAAATCGATAAATATCGATAACAAAATCGATAAATATCGATAACAAAATCGATAACAGAATCGATAAATATGGATAGCAAAATCGATAAATATCGGTAACAAAATCGGATAAATATCGATACTAAAATCGATAACAAAATTGATAAATATCGGTAACAAAGTCGATAAATATCGATAACAAAATCGTTTTGTTATCGATTAGAAAATCGATAATTATCGATAACAAAATCGGTAAATATCGATAATAAATCGATAAATATCGATAACAAAATCGATAAGAAAACCGATAAGAATATTATTTTATCGATAGGTCTCGAGAATCCCGAAAATCTTTAAAATCCCAAAATAGTTCCCAGATTGAGTCTATGTGTCTCTCTCTATATCCTTTCCTCTTTAATTACTTCTATTTTAATCTTTCTTCCCCTATCTTCATCTTTGCTTTTATCGGTATCCTCGTACTCCTCTTTGTCTTTACTTTTATGTTCATCATTTTTTTCAGCTACATATTTTCCCTTATATATTTGTATAAGTAAAGTGTTTAAATTTACCTTAGTCTTCGTTTTTGCCTTTATGTTTACGCATCTTTGTTTTTGTTGTTATTTTTACCTTTGCCTTTATCCTTTTCTTCATTTATGTCAGTGCCCGCCAAACACTTTCCTGGGAAACGAACTATATGCGGCCTTTTACATGTACACAATCGGCTTCTTACACGTACACAATCCGAACGTCAACAGAAAGAGTAGCAGAGCAACAAATTTTATTTAGTTGCATGCAAACAATAGGCGAAGCAGGTTGATGACGCATTATTGTGGAATAAAGTAGGTACACTGAGCAGAATGAATGAATATTCATTCAAAAATTTTATAACACAATTTTTCGTACATACACCCCTAGAAATAGGTATGTATATGGTACCAAGTCCTGCTTTTTCTTCATATTAAAAGAACTTTGTGAATTATGTATTTTTTTTAATACCAGACTAGTCCTCAATTAAAACATACTATATGTTTTGTTATTTATCTTTTGGTTTAGTCGTTATTTTAAACTGTTCTTAAATGTCAAGTTTTACCTAATTTTAAAATTAATTTATATTAGATATATATATTTTCATTTTATTTCTACTTGAAATCAACGAAATTTTCTTTTAATATTAAGAGTGCTCGAAGCACGTTATCTTTTTTGCTGAGAAATCCACACTTAAATTATATAAAAATAATAATAATTTTGTACAATACATACAAAATTTTACCAACTTTTTCCTTTCTCAGGGCCGTTAACTTTCATTATATGTTTCTATGTTGTTTAGATCTAAAAAAACGCACAATGAAAAAACTGCAAAAAAAACATACCAAAGTTTTTATAATAAGTAATACAACACAGAAATTTCCATGCATTACCACCAACACATTCTCATTTTTTATTTCATAACTAATACATTCTCATTTTAAGACTTTTCTCTTTTTGGCGGACACTGATTTATGTACGTAGTCACCTTTACTTTCATTCTTGTATTGATCTTTTTCTAAGTGTTATTCTTTAACCTTTTGTTGGCAAATTTTTCTTAAATTAATACCATATGCATACACATAAGAAGCACTTGTTTCAGCCCCAACGATTTCCGTTGCATACACACAAGAAGTACTTGTTTCAGCCCCAACCATTTCCATTGCACCATTTCCGTTGCATCATCTCCGTTGCATCATTTCCGTCGCAACATTTCCGTGTGCAATTTCCGCTGAATTTGCCAATTTACTCAAAAACCTTCGCATCTTGTGCTTTGTAACAACTCAAATGAATACCTGAACTTTTGAACCCAATAAAGTGAATTGTTGAATATTTTATTAATTTATTAATTAATTTAAACCCCAACTCCCCCACTATATAAACATTGCTATCGTGGCCGGATTCTTTCGGAAAAAGAATTGGCCCCAACTCAACTAAAAGCGAGAAAAAGTGCTAATTAAAAATACATACGTATGTGTACATTAACAATTTTAAGTGAAAGGTCAAATAGACAATTCAACCAAACTTTTGAAGTGGAAAAAATGCAAAAAATACAAAACCAAGTCAATACTTAATTAATTAAAAAAAATTAATTAGAAAGTAATAATAAAATTATAGTTTAAAAAACTAAAACCTCCCTATTATAATGGTCATTCGTACTGTCGTCAGGTATGTAACTTGAGACTAGAAATCGCTGCATCTTTTAGGCGCATCAATATTACATAGTTACATCCCGAGCTAATAAAAGGAAGGTAAAAAAAGGAGTTAATATTAACTTACCAAGTAAAGAGACATAACACGAAAACCACAAAAAAACGGAAGTGAAATCAACACAAAGCAATAACTCTATAAGGAAATAAAGGAGAACTGGGGACGTTGAAGTCAGCAAGGCAGCAAGGCAGACCCTAAGGCAAAAACAAAAACTGGAAAAGAGGGACCCGGCCCAACACCCGAAATTCAGGTTACCAAAAATAACCAAAAGAAAGAAATGTCACGGTAAGTAACCACCCAAGAGCTAAATTGAATTTGAATACCCTTTGCCTTATTGAGCGGTGTTCATACGTACAAACATATATATGTATGCAGCCTATGTTCGTATGTGAGTAGTCCACTTGCAAAGTGCTCAATGTAAAATTTTTTCGATTTTTAATTTTTGGTGGTTAACGTGCCAGTATTTAAAGTAGTTTCATGTCCACTAACAATACAGTGCAAAATCCTTATATATTGTGAAAAAAATATCATCAAATGTTAGCTACTCTAGCAAAAGTCGCTATAATACTTACTGTATGTATATATACACTTTCAAAAGTCGCTATAATATTTATTGTACGTATTTATACAAGTTCAAAAGTCTCCATCTTAGAAAACTGCAAGAAAACGTGGTTGTTTCGGTGCCTAGAGGAAGACGTCGTAAAAACAAAGAAGACCAATCTTCATGGAAGATAGAACAAGAGGTATGGAAAGTTTCACGGTGGAGTGAATACGGAAGGTGGTGCCGATGGAAACACCGCTAATCGGCTCTCAGTGAATTTGACAGAATCAGCTGTTTTGCTGACGTCACAGTCGAGATGACAGCAGTAGTGATGTGCTGAGTCAATACTTTTAAGTATTCAGTACTCTCGATACTCGGTACCGAAACATTTAGGTTTCGAATAAAAACGCAAATAGGCCAAAAATATGGAAAAAACGGTTCAGGGGAGACTCGCCTCTCAAAACCCGAATGTAGGAGCCGATAGAGCTTTTAATACTGATTCAAATGAAAGATGTATATATGTTGGTTCGAGGCCATAATATAGAGAAACTCTTACTTGTTTGAAGCATTTTTGTTCTAGCTGAATCGGACGATATCCTTTTTGTAGGCCTGGGGACAGATTCTGTAACCAGTTTCTGTAACAATTTTTGAATCAGTATTGGTTGTTGACGTATGATATGAAATATTTTTTCGTCAACAAGTGCGATATCGATCCGAAACTTGTCGCTAACTGGTTACAGAATCTCCCCCCTGAAAGGCTTCTTCACCCGTCAAATTATTTCTCTTGAAACTTGGATAGCATAAGGTTAAAACTGATAAAATAATATTTCTCTGTTGCGATAAGTCCAAGTGTTTTAGCCGATATCATATAAATTAGTAATAAAAGTTTTTCCTAAACTTGAAATGCATATAATGGCGAAGGTTTAATGTAAAGAATCAGTATAGGGTACCGATAAGGAAGTATTGGGTACCGAAACCTTTTTTAAGTTTTGGGTACCGACAATTCAGCACATCACTACACAGCAGTTTTATTTGCCATCTCAGTTGTCAATCTTACGGTGACGTCAAATTACTCTCATGAATTCTGCTGCAATCGGCGCAATCTTGTGTCTATCATTCTTGGGAAAGTTTAAAAGAGCTTTGCCCGTGGGCAAGGCGGTCCGCATCAGTGATGTAGATACATATCTGTGTTCGTATTGAAAAGTAGCTTATGTCGAAAGGCTGGCTTTAGTATAAATCGGCATTCGCAGCATACGATTGCGAATTATTCACTGGCGCTGAGCCGTTGAACAACTTTTGGCAAATAAACGTGCAAGAAATAATTCCGATACTAGCAAGTCAATATTCTCATTAAGTCTCTTCAAAAAAGTCCTTGTCGTTTAAAGAATAAAGGGAATGCCGCATTATACTAAAGTCAGCCTTTCGACATAAGCTACTTTTCCATACGAACACAGATATATACATACCTGTGTAAGCATACAAAACGTGAAAACCGAAAAACAATTTGTTACTCAAATCCCAGCTCAAGTTCGCTCTAGCTCAAAATATATTCTCACGCTCTAATACTCACTTAAACAAATAAATAATCACTCGTTGCTATCGTGGGGATTCGCAATGCTAGCTCAAGCTAATTTACAAGCCACGTACACAGTGAGCTTCGCACATTGAAGTTTATTTTATTTATTATATCAGATACAATTAATGTTTAATATTTATAAATGGATGAAAATACGAACATACGGCTATGACATAATAGGTCGATAGTCGGAAAATTTATACTGGCAACTTAAAAACAAAGAAGAAGAAAAGAAACAAAAATTTTGTGTGGTATATTAGAATTCCGTTAAAATTAACTCCCTATACTTCAAACAGTGCAATAAGTAAGTGTACAAAGCTCTGTAGTCACAGCCATTTAAAATGTTTATTACTTTAGCCAGATTCAAAACCGTCTCCCCAAAACAGTGTAAGCTCATGTTTTTATAGATTGGACATGTCCCAAGAATGTGGAGTGTATTTTCTGACTCCCCCAAGTTACAAACTGGACAAGCTGCGGATGCGACGTTCTTGAATGTTGTCGCATTTATGTTCAGTAGCCCACCTCTTGCGCGAAAAATTAAACTTAATTGATGAGCCGAAAATTCATCTTTAAAATAGTACTTGTTTGTAGAAAATACATACGGATATAGGTCATGGGTTGTGGTACTTTGTGCTCTTTCTTGAAACAGTTGAGTTGAGTTTTTCGAGTTTCTCAAGCAACAACGGGATGTATGTATTTACAGTGTTAGTAGTAAATTCTGTCAATGGTTCAATATTTGCGCTGTTGATATACTATGGCACTTAGCTACCCAACACGCATTTTGTCTCACCGCCTCCTTGGCCAGAATGCATGGTAGTCTGCTGTCCGGTAAGCTTAAACACCTGGATATGAACAACATATAATTGGGTGTGTTAGAGGGCAAAAATATGAGCTTCTTAATAAAAAACCGCAGGAGATTCTCTACCGATTCCTGTTTATCTATACCCCATATTTGTGCTCCATAAAATAGGATCGATCTTGCAGCTGCGTCGAAAATTTTAATTTTTTTAGATATACAGATATTAATGTATTTTAACCAGGTAGCATTGATGACATTTTTTGATACTAGTAGTTTTTCTTCTAGATGTTTGACATAAGTGAGTTTATAGTTGAGAGTGATACCGAGGTATTTGTATTCGTTCACAATCTCAATATTCTCCTTACCGAAGTTCCAGCTATACCTATAAGGAACTCTGGTACCCTTCCTAAATATCATAATTTTTTTGCTAGATTGACTTTAAGGCCCCACTTTTTGCTATAATCATACATTGCGTCAATCATTTCCTGTAACGACTCCGGAGATTCAGCGAAAGCTTTTCTTGCGTCTCAGCCACAAACACGCCACCGGGTAGACTCTCATTTAAATCGTTGAGATATAGCGAGAAAAGTACTGGGCTTAGCAAACATCCTTCGTCTTACACCTTGGTGGACTCGGACAACTCGTTGTTGAGCAACACTTGGTTTGTTGCATCTACATATAATAAGCGAAGTATTTCAATCATATAACTCGACAATCCGTATGATGCTAGTTTATAAAACATCATGTTGCGTGGAATTGTGTCGAACGCGCAAGAAAAATCAACAAAGAATGCGAAGGTTTTCCGTTTGGCCTTCCAATTCAGTTCAACTATGCTAGTAAGGCTAAAAATATTGTCCACTGTAGAGTAGCCTTTCCGGAAACCAGCCTGAAATTCGTTTAAAACGTTGTTGCAGTCAATCCATGCATATATACGGTTAAGCAAGATTCCCGTGAAAATTTTATATAATGTATCAAGCAACGAAAGTCCCTATAGTTCGCAACAATTTCAGGGTCACTTTTCTTGAAAAGAGTGATTATCACTGCCTTGCGAAATGAAGAGGGAATTTGTTTCTTTAAAAATATTGTATCTAAGATTAACAGCACTTCATCTAAGAGGCCAAAATTTATAAAATTCGTAACTAATTCGATCAAGGCCTGGAGCTTTGTCGTTTTTGCAATTCCTAAGAGCCAGCAATAATTCTCGCATTTCAATTGGAGCGTCTAAGAACGGGTCGATAATCAAACGCATAGCCCAATGGATAGAAATCTCTTGCTCTGGGCGATGCAGGAGGGCCCTGAAGTGAGTGTAGAAATCTGTAAGGGTTAGATTCATTCATTCGTGGACTAGACTGCTTGAGTGAGTTCGCTAAACGCCACCAGTCCCTAGCTTCAGTTACTGTGTTCAACTTATCAATTTCCCTACATCGCCAGCTCAACTTTTTCTGGTTGCATAAATTGACGTATTTTCTGCGGCACGTCGAATGCTTTTTCTTCGCACTTACACTGTTGTGTTTCCGAAAAAGTCTAAGTTGTTTCAATATTTTAGTACGCGCATTAAAACATTCGCAGTCGAACCAGTCATTTTTGGGAGTGAAGAGTTTTTTCCCTGTTTTAAAACTTGACGCGTTTGTTATGCTGTTTGCTAATGCAGACATCCTGTCCGTAATTGGTGCATTTTGGCCCACATTATTATAGTGAAGAGCTGTAGTGAGCTGATAGCGATTACTCTTTAGATTTTTTTGCTTCCAAATTAGCCTTTTGGGGAATTGTAAGTACACAGTTGAAAAACCAACGAGGGTCAAAATAAGTGGCACATGATCTGAAAATTCCTTAGAACCAACGCAGAAACTATCAACTAATGCCAGAAAGTCGAAAGAGGCAATGGCATAATCGATGACTGAAGTGCCCACTGCACCACAGAACGTTAGATCACCCTGGGAGTCGCCTTTCGTTCTACCATTCAAAACAACACCGCCTAGATCATCCACCAGGCTTATCAGTCGTTTTCCTTTCCTATCTAAAACTGAATCTTTAGAGACTCTGCGCTCCACACAGTTTGGCACTTCGTGGAGAAGATTACTTTCTATGCTATGTTCTAGGCCTATCCGGGCATTCAGGTCGCCTATTATTCAAAACGAAGAGGGATGTAGCTTGGACAGGAATTCCTCGAACTTTCAAAACTCGTCATCCCAACTCGTGCAGTTTGTGAACTGGGGTATAAAATAGAAAACAGTTCCATTGAATTGAGCCAATAAAATGACAGTGTGGAAAATAGTCTCAAATTTTAACTTGTATGTGTGTTCAGCTGTTCTCCTAAAACCGTACAGACAACCTCCACTAGCACGACCAGCTTCATGGGTCTTCATGGCGTCAATCCAGTGAAGGTTATAGTTTTTAAAGTAGGAAACAAATTTTGATCTGGCCGCCGTAAGTACATGCGTTTCGTATAAAAAGAAAATATCGAAATTATTTATGTATGTAAAAAAATTAGGAAAATTAAGCTTACTATTTAAATTAGCAACATTATAAGATATTATGCTACACTTTCTTATGCGTTCATTAAAAGTTGTTGTACTGCTTACGGTTTTCTGAGTTGTTAACAGTTTTAATCCATTTTCAGCATAAACGCTACCGGCTTGTGCCTCATAATAAGATTTTCCACTCCTATCTTTGTTTACTTTTTTGTATACCTGTTTTTCTGAGTTCTATCCAGGACAGAGCTGTATGAAAAATCTATATTATTTAGCTTATCTCCATATGTATTTTCAAAAACTGCTCTAGCAGATACATCTTTCCCAGTTAGTACATTTTCCCTATTCCAAGATAGCCATACGTTCCCTATATTAATCCTATCGTCTCTTACTTTATCTTTATGACTACGGTCTACTTTCATAATCTCACTTTTTATTTGCACCATCATCCGCCGTTTTAGCTGCCGATCTGAACTAAGGTCTTTCTTCAAAGATATTGACGTGCCTGCTAGTTTTTTAGAGCTACACAACACTCTTTGCACCATCTCCACTGAACCAACTTCGACAGCAATACCTATTTTCTTGTTATGTTCATATATTATTTTCGATGATTTAATCTTTACGTCAGCAGCACCAAGTTGGTCGAACAACGCTTTAGCTGCTTCCATTGGACCGTTTCCTTTGTCGAGACCTCTGTCAATGATGTTGCATCTCTTCTGGAGGTCAACCACTCGCGCTACTTCCCTTCTGTCTGCCTGCCATTGTTGTTCCAACTGCTTTAGCTTACCCTAAAGGAGTTCATTTTCGGCCCTAAGCGATACTACCTCTGCAGACACTTCAGTTAACTTTTCAGTTACTAATTCTGTTACTAAGTCTGCTTTTGTCGGCATGTTCTTCAGCTTGTCATCCAGCTTTTGGTCCAGTAGTGCCCCCATTAAACCCATTAGGTATCCATTTTACCAACTTGAGTATTCTGAACACTGACAGTATTATCTGGTGATAGTTCTGTAATTTTCCGCTTGCTGCTTTGTTCGCAAACCGAATTTTTGACTGGAGTTCGTCCTAAAGGCATAGTGAAGACGCAGTGTAATGCTTGAAAAAAGTCCGCTATCCCACTGCAGATGGCGCTACGCGTAGTGGGACTTACAAAATGCAGTATATTTAGTATAAATTTGCTACTGTGCTATTTCTCTCAGTATTACGGCAATGATGCTTTGTTGATGCTATGTATGTATGTAAGTCTACGCGATTTTTCCCACACTTAACGCAAACCCAAAGCGCTCTCCTGCACAACAACAATCGCAAAACAGGCACCAAAGTAAAAACCAGTGACGACCAGCGTTGCCGTTTTGGTCCAATTGGATCAAAATTGGTAGCTTCATTCTCCTTTGGTATTTTGGTTGGTTTGATGAAGCTTTTGGTAGGCAAAAATGCTTTGAAAAGTCAATCAAATTGAGCATTAAAACATTGCTTTCAATTTGCTTACACGTTTAAGTTTTCTTTGTTTTTTTCTAAATTTTACTAAGCACACAATTTTCTGCAAACAAAAACTGACTTCCCAAAATATGCTCGATCAGCTGTTGAAATTGAACGAAAATTTGCCTATCGTCTTGAAAGAAAAATTGGTGATAGGCAATATGCCAAATGTGAATGTATGCAAATCGAAACAAAATTTGGATTTTTTTATTGAAATACATAAAATATCAGATTTTGTTTTTCAAACATAAAAATTTTTTGATATGAATTGAATTGTTCTCAAAGATATTTACATTTTTTACAAAAGTTTTTTACGCAATACGTTATTTCTTTTATTTAAAAGCCCGAATTTGTTTTTTTTTTAACCCTAAATATCAGTATGAATGGTTAACAAACACCATAAACAATATTATACTGTCAAATTGTGTAGTTAAAAACCCCTTAAATTCAAAAAATTTCGTTTTAATGATGAACAAAAATTTGGTAGTTTGAAAACTAATTTGGTAGCCGTTTTGGTACCTAAAAATAAACTCAAGTGGCAACACTGGTGACGACGACAAAATGCAGTATATTTAGTATAACTTTGCTACTGTGATATTTCTCTCCACAAAAACTGATGTACATATATGTGTTATTTTTTTTTCTTTTCTTTTTACACTATATTATTAAATTCATTCGAGAGCACACTCAAATCAGACTTCTATTCACACCAGTGTTGCCAGCTTTTTCTCTACTTAGCTGGCGTAGAGGTTACCGTGATCATGAAGGCGGTTCCTCCGGAGCGAGGCTTGGCCATTGCACTTCGGCTGAGTTGACCTTCGCGATTATTCCTAATGCGAATAACTCGTGCGTGCGCAGACAGAAATACACAGTAAACTCATCCCTCTTTGCAGCCACAGATAGAAGCAGACTGTTCTAATAGTTCGCGGAAATAATACACTGAATTATTCTTATAAACCTCTTTTTTTATTCTACATATATTACAAAGCGTGAATGAGATTTATAGTACATCAGAACTTATACTTATTAGGTACATAAAAACATATTACAAACTGACTGATATACATATGAGTGTCATGAGTTGAGGGAAACATGGTGTTACTTACAATATATCTTTGTATACAATATTTGAGGTGAAAATATATTCAGAATTAACTTTTTGATTAA
>NW_023458646.1:63255-64599 GCF_013731165.1 Rhagoletis pomonella | reverse complement strand
TACAATATTTGAGGTGAAAATATATTCAGAATTAACTTTTTGATTAAATGTTTCTTTAACAGAAACAATAATATCTGAGAATCGTCTTATACTACGTTTAAACGTAAGCTATTTGCAAATAAAAATTATTGCAAATACCTAACTCACTGTTTATTCGATGGTGAAAAATTCTTTTTTAATATTGCCTGATTATAAAAAGGCAATAATATGACCATCGAAAAAGAAAATAATGTTGAAAATGGCAACGTCTTGATTATAAAAAGGCAATAAGATGACCATCGAAAAAGAAAATAAACCTAATAATGACGGCGTCTTGCGCTTATTTGCAAATAGTACCACTAATCAATACCTTTTTGCGTGGTTTAGTTATTTGCAAATAAAAAATGAGCTCAGCGTTTATACGGCAAATTTTACCATTTTGCAAATTGTTATTTGCAAATAATCCGTGCGTATAAACGTAGTATTATTCTAGAAAAGGCTACATATAACTGTCCATGGGAAAGCACAGGGTTAGGTAGGTATAATCCAGCTTTGTCAAGAGTCTGGCCCTGGGCTTTATTAATTGTTATAGCAAAAGCTACTATTATAGGGAACTGTTTTCTTGTCATTTTGAAGGGTACAGTTGGATCTGATGGAGTCAAGTTAATACAGGGTATGATTGCTGTATGTAATGGTAGTAGAAAGTACGCAAAGTCGGCAATTAGTAGTGAATTTCCATTTGCGAATTCTAATGCATTTGCAGGAAAGTTGGCATTTCAAATGAAATATTAAGAATTATACGTGAATTGTGTAATTTATTTCATCGGTTAAACGTGCTTTATTTGAATATAAAAATAAACATATTGCACAAAAACGTATACTTCTAAATATTTTACACGTACAGAAGCTACAATTTTTTTAATATGCAAAGAAGCAACACGGTTCCACGGCTAATGGAGCGGAGCAAGAGAGACAACTGTCAGTTTATCGAACCTTTAATTATTGAATTATGTGTGCGCCCACCACTGTCGTATACGGTGTATGCGATGCTGCTTTAGTGGGGCTTAACAATGGTAGATTAAAAACAAAAATAAAATTACAAATTTCTTTACTTTTTAATATTTTTATTGAGCATTGTACCACGAATGTTTATTAGGACAAATTGAAAAATCAACAAAGTCTAAGCGGTAGAAGTTATAGCAGCTATTTCGGAGATCACCACATCTCCTCATCAGACTTCTTTTTTCTAGACTTCAGCAGGGATCGAACCTGCGTAATCGATGTGCAAAGTCAGAAGCGTTAACCACTGAGCTATGTAAGTTATGTCAACGCGGGTTGACTTAAACAAAAAAATATATTTTTTTG
>NW_023458646.1:55694-63155 GCF_013731165.1 Rhagoletis pomonella | reverse complement strand
AATTAGTGAATGCAGGTATGTGCAACAAGGTGTCGTTTTGCACTTAGAAATTTTGTTGTCAAACCTAAGTTTTGTGCATGCGCCATGCTAACAGCTCCCCCCCTGAAATTCAAACGTCCGCGTTTGAAGTGCTGGGTTTTGCAAATATCTGGTTAATCCCTTCTATTGCTGTTTCGGTTAATTCGATGGTTGGTTTTTGATCGGTATTTTTCTTCGACCATATTTTTCGCGTAATTATTACGCTCAGAATTAATAGAATCGTGATAAGGCTAATGTAAACGGCGTGCTTTAATTGACTTGCCGATTCCGCGTAGCCAATTTGTTTTATATTGTTCAGTTTGAGCTGTTTTAGCATTTGTAAGGACAATATTTCTTCGGTATTGTTAGTTTTTGAAAAAGGTTGAAGTATAGCTGGCAGGGGATTGCTAGTTAGTCTGGCCTTGTTGGAAAATTCGTTTCCATTAATTTTTACTGTATCATTGTCGTAATGAATTAGAAAGGTACCGTTCAGGGGTATGGGGTCCCCATCAATTTGGATCTTTCCTTCGAAATTGTTCAAAAATATAATATCTGGTGCTATCTCTTCTATTTCAGGGATGTGCTGGCTGTTGGTTACGGTGCAGTTTGGCGGGCGGCTTCTTAACAAGCTACTTATACAGTTATCCCTACTTATATCTAATACACTACTTCTAACACATATTTGGAGCGAATTGCATTTTTTACAGGGTTTTAATATGCCATACAGGGTTTTCTCGCAATCTAGTAATGAGTTGAAATTAATTTTGTTAATGGTATTATTTTTCTTAACCGCTCTTATGTCTACTGATTTACATATTTGGGGTCCTACTGTGGGTAAATTTATTATGTAGATTATTAATTTACTATTTGTGGCTACCTTTACTTCGGAAAATTCGAGAGCCTCATCCAAGTTAACAAAAGGAATATCGTCTTTTTCAAAAATTTGTTTAGCGATATCTATTTCTTCTCTTGAGAGTTTATTATATTGGCCTTTGCCCAATGTATCGCGTAGGCGATATTTACTATTTCTTCTTTTAAAATTTCCAATTTATATTTCAGTCTAAGGAATGCTTCTACCCCCTTGTTCTTATCATTTTGCAATTCTTTAGTGATATGATTTGTAATTTCATTTATTCTCTCAATTGTAAGTTTATTGATAAGGATCTGATTGTTATTATTTTCGAGGGCATTGTTCAATTTATTTACGACTATTTCATGATCCTCGTGATCCGGATTTCCGGCAATCCATTTCCATGCACTGCCAATGAAATTAAGGGATCGTTTGGATCGGCTTTCTATTTTCAAATTACTCAGGTGAATCCGTATTTGGGATATAAGGAGGGATATGAATGGGTAATTTGGATTCTTGAAGAGCTCTTCCATATGTGCCCTGGATTCGATGTCTTCCAGGATGTAGTTGTATTTGTCTATGTCAATTTCATGTATTATTCTAAATGTTCCAGTTTGTAGTTTGGCTGTCCCTCTTTCTATCGTAACTAGTTGCGCGTTAGAATAGTCAAGTATCCTTACCTCGGCGAGGCACAGTCGCACTAGTAACAGTCTGAAATGAGATATGTCAAAAAGCGTTAGTTTCGTATTCTGCTCTTGTGTATGACCTGTCCTTTCTCTGTTATAACTGTACTATTCCTATCTTCCCTAACTATTTCCTTAGTATATGGTTTGCTTAGTTTAGTACCTAATCTTCTATTTTTCTTAACGTAAATTATCTGTCCTGGTAAGTATGTCTTAATTTCGTGTTTACTTTTGTTGTGGAGCTCGATGTCCTTTCGTTGTTTTTCAGCAAGTTTTTGTAAGTTGTTTTGTCGTGTCCTTTCTATGTCCTCTGGGGTGAACGTCACGTTCCTGGAAAAAAACAAGTCTACCGGTCTCTTGCCTGTGACTGTATGGATGGTGTGGTTATATTCCGAAACCGCTCTTTCCAGAAGCTCTTCGAAGTTTCTATGTCCGCCGTTTTCTTTGATGCAGCGCATTATCTCCGTCAATGTGGAGTGGAATCTCTCCACTTGTCCGTTTGCTTGACTTCTGTATGGTGGTGTAGTGTAGACTTCGATTCCCAATTCGTCCTTCATCATGAACATAATAGAGTTGGAGTTGAGTGATGGCTCGTTATCGATTACCACTATCCTTGGGACGCCGAAGTTAAACAAAATGTCCCTTAGGGGTCTCCTAACGTCTTCTATGGCTCTGCTATTCAGCATCTTTGTTACCGCGTACTTTGTGAATTTATCCAAAGCGGTCATGACCCTTTTGCCTTCTGTTAAAAAAATATCTATGTGTACTGTATGTCCCGGAAAAGTCGGCAGTGGAGTTGCTGCTAGTTTTGGCTTATTAGGGTGTCTCTCGTATTTATTTTCTTTGCACACCGTGCAGTTGCTAATGAGTCGTTTAATTTTATTTATCATTCCTGGGAAGTAGTTTTTTTCGAGGATCTGGATTTTATTCTCCTTTGCGCTCCTGTGCGCTCTCAGGTGTTCCCTTAGGATAACTTCTTCCTGTTCCTGTTCGCTGCTGATGTCGTCTACAATTTTCTGGGTGTATCTGCACTTGTAGTTGCTAAAATGTTGTGGGTAGATGATTTGGATTTTTCCCATTGTTCTCTCGCTCGTGCAAATTCCATTAATCACCGAAGGATTCAAATATCTTTTCAGTAGTTCTGTTAGGTTCTGTTCGTTAAATTGTGGTTCCTCGATTATATGTCGATGAACGGTTGGGAAGACGATTTTGAATTGATAGGATGCTGTTTCTGCTTCTTTGAGAAAGATTTGATTTTTAAAGACATTCCCAGGCACCTCCGTGCATGGAATGAGGTTATGATTGGAGCTATCATCGCTATGGATGGTAGGAGTAAGTGAATTGATTTCGTTCGGTATTCTTGACAGTGCGTCTGCCACTACATTTGATTTTCCCGGCTTATAAACCAATTCATGGTTATATTCTTCTAGTATTGCTTTCCACCGTTTCATTTTACTGTTTGCGTTTTTATGGCTAAGGGCGTACGTTAGTGGTTGGTGGTCGGTGATTATTTTTACTTTTTTAGATCCATACAGATAGCTTCTTAGCGTGTTTAGGGACCAGATTATAGAAAGCATTTCTTTTTCGTTGGTGGCGTAGTTCTCTTCCGTTTTGTTAAGTGTCCGTGAAATGAAGGTTATGGGGCGGTCGCCCTGCGACAGAACCGCTCCTATAGCAAAGTCAGAAGCATCTGTGGTAAGTTCAAATTCTTTTTCGAAATTTGGGTGGGCTAGAACTATGTCTCTTGAAATCAACGCGCTTTTAATTTTGTTAAACGCCTCTACCGCCTCTTCGTTCAACTGAATATCTATTTTTCTGGAGTTTCGTTTTGAGACGTTACCGGCATCTCCCCTAAGGAGTGCTGTTAGAGGCTTAGCTATTTTCGCATAATCCCTAATAAATCTTCTGTAGTAACCCGACATGCCCAAGAAGGATCTTAGCTCCTTCAGATTTCGGGGAATGGGGAAATTCGCAACAGCTTCCACCTTTTTAGGATTGGTTTTAATTCCTTCTGAGCTGACGACATATCCCAAGAATTCTACCTCTTGTTTGGCGAATTCGCATTTATTTAATTGCACTTTCATATTAGCGCTTTCTAAGGTTTTGAAAACCAGTTCCAGATTTTCTAAGTGCTCTTCTTCGTTTTTTCCAAAAATTATTACATCATCGATGTAAACATAGCATCGCACTCCTATGTGCTGCCTAAGGATATCGTCTAGAGCTCTCTGAAATGTTGCCGGGGCATTCTTCAGACCGAATGGCAGTCTGAGGAATTCATATTTTCCGTTATTAACGGAGAATGCGGTTTTTTCTACGTCTGATTCGTGTAGTGGTATTTGGTGAAATCCGCTTTTTAAATCTATTACTGTAAATAGTCTATTGTTCCCAAGGTTCGACAGGACTTCATTAATTTCAGGAATGGGGTATTTGTCTGGGATGGTCACCGAGTTAAGTTTACGGTAGTCGATAACCATACGATATTTTTCTTCGCCGGATGCATCCGGTTTTTTGTTAACTATCCACACGGGTGAGTTGTATGGGGATTTAGATTTCCTAATTATTCCGTTGTCAAGAAGCTCTTCTATTTGACGTTCAATTTCTTCCTTAAGTGCCATTGGATAAGGGTAGGGCTTAGAGTAGACAGGCGTGTCGCTAGTAGTGCGGATCTCGCCCTTTACTAGGGTAGTATAAGTGAGTTTCTCATCGGGGTCAGAAAATAAATTAGGGCACTTCGTAATGATGCTCCTTATCTTCAGTTGTTGTTCTGCAGAGAGGTGCGGAGTGTTTACATTGACGGTGTTAACTTGTTGAGATACTCGTTGTTTTAGAGGGATGATGACTCCCGGAAAAATGGTCATCGTGCTTTTCTCGGTGTCTATTATGGCCTTAAGCTTTCTAAGAGTGTCATTACCGATGATTCCGTGGAATGAGTTTAGGGGTGGCAGGATAAAGAATTTAATTTTTTCCACGTTGGGTCCGAAGATGTCTATGAATGTGTGATGGGTTATCTCTATAGTGCCTGCCACTGATTCCACCTTGAATGGTTTGTTTGGCAATGGATTTCTTATCCTAGTTGATTGTATGTAGTTTTTGTTGGATCCTGTGTCTATCAGGAAATCCACTGTGTCCCCGCGCCTTGTCACGAATTCGTAGTAAGGGAGCGAGGACGGCGTTAATCTAAAAAATTAATAAGGTCGGGTTCAGTTTGGTTTTGCTCTTCGGAAGTGAAATTAATTTGTCCCCCTGCAGTCCCATTTACGTGTTGAGCCGTTCCATAGTAGTCGTCTTGGGGATAAGTATCGTAGATCTGGTTCGGGTCCGGATCTGCTTGGTAATCATTCGTATTTAGTGGCCCTGCATTTGCGTGAAAATTACGCTGCATTTTGTTGGGAGGGCGAGTGTGCTGTGAGGAAAGTGGGCGTTTCTGGGGCTGGGATTGGGTATTATAGCCGGTGTTGGGTCTATTTTGGTAGTTAACCTGCCTAGAGTGCAGGGAGGGGTCCACCTCCATTGGGACTGGTGGCTTTGGTGGTAGGTTGGGCCGGTTGTTGAAACCCGAATTGTATTGTTGTTGTGGTAGATTGGGCTGGTTGTTGTATTGTTGTTGCAAATTATTATTTGGGCGATTGTTAAAGTTCCCTTGATTTGGTTGTCCTCGAGGATTCATGTTGGTCGTTCTATAGTTATTGTAATTTCTTACGTTATTGTTGTTGTTATAGTTCCGCGGTACGGGCACCGAATAAGTAAGTTCGGGGTAAAAGGGTCTATTATTATTCCTGTTATATCGGGGAGGTCGTGGAGGTAGTTTATTAAGGGATTTATTTACGGTGTGCGCATGATTCATGCGGAAGGACATGTTATCTAATTTTTGGCACAGGTTGAGAGCCTGTGGCAAAGTGGTGGGCTCGCGGATGCTGAGAAGGCGAGGTAAATCACCGTTCAGCCCGCGTATGAAAGTATCGAGAGCTTTCTCCCTATACGAGTTTGTCATCGTCCTTATTGCTTCTTCGCCAAGGTCGAGACATGCAATCTTGTCCAGGATCAGCGACAAGTGCTGGTAAACCTTTTGGTAGAAGGTAGAAATATCATCATGACGTTGGGCCAACGTCGTCATCTGGTACTCGAGGGTACCGATGTCTCTCTTATCGGAATAGTGCATCATCAAGCACTTGCGGATTTGATTCCATTCGAGTGGGGTGCTGTAAGACTCGAGGGCAGTGTCGGCGTCGCCGACAATTTTGTGCCTTATGGTGTGCAAAATGGAAAAATATTTGGGAGTGTCCTTTAAGGCTTCGTATGCTTTAAGGATCCTGTCGACGCTCTTTCGCCATGAACTGAACTCCCCAGGTTTACCGGAGAATTCGCGTAGGCATTTCACCATGTCCGGTATTCTGTCCAGATCATTCATGTTAGCCCTATTTAGAATAACATTGGATTCCATGTCCCTGAAGTCCCCGATGCTTGGTGCGTTTATCCGCTCAAGCACCTCTCGGACCACGGACTCTATTATGGTAGGGTTAGGAGCAGGAGGGTTTGCAGGGTCCGGGGAATCGGATCCACCTGCGTACTCAAGTCGCATCTGGTTAATCCGCTCCACCAATTCCTCTGCAGAAGTAGTTGGCATTTCTTCTCTGTTAATATATAAAGTGGAAATTACTTACTCTTGTTCTGTTACTTTAATCAGGAAGACTTCTCTCTTTTCCCTTTTTATAATTAGCTTCTCGAAATTTCTTTAAACCTTTCACAATTTTTCTTTTTTATTTGACTCAAGCGAGAGCGACAAAAAATTTTTTTCTTTCTTCCTTTTTTTATGATTAACCTTCACAATTTTCTTTTCGCTTTAACCCTTTTTTTGTATGGACGACAAAAAAACAAAAAAAAAAAAAATTTTCCTTTTTTCCTTTTTCTTATGCCTAAATTTTCACAAAAATTTTTTTTTCCGATTTAACTTTTATTTTCGCATTAGCGACTAAACTTTTTCCTTTTTTCCTATTTTCTTATGGTTAACTTTTCACAATTTTCTTTAACTTTCCGCAATTTTTCTTTTCTTGATTTTTAGCAATTTTCTTTTCTATTTGACTTTCTTCGTATGGACGACTAAAAAAAAAAAAAAATTTTCTCTTTTTTCCTATGACTTATTTTTCACAATTTTTTATTTTCTTGATTTTTCACAATTTTTATTTTCCTAATTTCTCACAATTTTCTTTTCTCAATTTTTCTTTACCTTTTTTTTCCTATGACAATTTTTTTTTTGCAATTTCCTTTCGATTCAAATTTTTCTTTAACAATTTTATTTTTTGCAAATTTTTCTTACATCACTATCGATTTTTTATTTTCTTGATTTTTCACAATTTTTATCTTCTTAATTTTTCACAATTTTCTTTTCTCAATTTTTCTTTATCTTTTTTTCCTATGACAATTTTTTTTGCAATTTTCTTTTCGATTTAAATTTTTCTTTAACAATTTTATTTTTTGCAAATTTTTCTTATGTACATCACTATCAGTTTTTTATTTTCTTGATTTTTCACAATTTTTATCTTCTTAATTTTTCACAATTTTCTTTTCTCAATTTTTCTTTACCTTTTTTTTCTATGACAAATTTTTTTTGCAATTTTCTTTTCGATTTACAATTTTATTTTTTGCAAATTTTTCTTACATCACTATCATCGCCACGCTGGATTCGGTGTTGTTCACGTTTATGGAGTTCTCTTTTTCCTCACGTACTCAAGCTCCTGGACGCAGTAGTTTCCCGGTTCCTTGTCTATTCGTAGTTGCTAATTTTTCGATTTTCGATTTTCGCGGCCTTACTTTTTAGTTTTCAGGCTTACTACGTTCGACGCGTGGCGGTCCCTGCTCGGGCGCCAGTTATGTCAACGCGGGTTGACTTAAACAAAAAAATATATTTTTTTG
>NW_023458646.1:53596-55594 GCF_013731165.1 Rhagoletis pomonella | reverse complement strand
TAAGAGATTGCACCCCACACCATTATACCTCCCTCACGACTATGGTGACGAATTAAATGGAGTTCTTCCTTTCTTACGTCATGGAAGTAGTAGTTGAACCCGTCTGGGCCATCCAAATTAAAACGTTTTTCATCAGAAAACACGATTTGGTACCACTCACTATTCCATGTCATGTGACTCCGAGCAAAAACGCTGCGAGCATGTTTACGAACGTCTGTAAGTGGTGGTTTTTTCTTTAGTTTTAATCTTTTTAGATGTTTTGCATTTCTTATCACATGCCGTACAGTTGCTATACTTGCATTTAATTCTAAATATGAACGAATTTTCACTGCAGAGCACTTTGAATTTGAGGCTTCCCGGAGAATTCTGCGCTCTTCGCAAGGCTTAAGCACTTTTCTGTTGGGCTTTGTCACATTTTTCCCATAATTAGATGGATCTCTAAGGAAATGAGACACAACAGTCTGACTTCTAGACACTTTTTCTGCTATTTGCCTGGTTGTAAAATTGCTGTCTCGATAAGCCAATATTTTCCCCTGTTCCTCCGAAGTTAGTACAGCACCACGACCCATTTTGCGGTATAAAAAATAGAAAATTACAAGCGATTACAAAATACACCTTTTCAGTCGCACAGCCAATGGCAAACTAAACTTATAGCTTCTGAATCTATTCCAGTGATCGCTTAAAAATTAAAGACTAGAAGATGACACGATGAACTTCATATCATCTATAATTTATTTGAATTTCACTTTGATCAATTATAACAAATCTTCAAAATGCAATTCAGTGAGATCACTAATAGCTGTTATAGCTGATAAAAGATTCCACACCTATGAGACGTGCCACGCCCCCTTTTACAAACTCATTTATATACATATATCTTTCTATAAGCACCTACCATAGGTATCTGTGCATTTCAAATTTGTAATGTAGAATCCGAATCTGCCAGGATCGATGTCGAAAAAAAGTTGACCCGCCCTAGTGTGCAGGGATATGAAATGCAGACCTTCCTTTTATGGAGTTTTCTTCTAAGTAATACATACATACATATTCTTATTCTATTAACGTGTGTATATTTTTGGTGTCTTATTAATATCCTTATAATGGCGAATCAAAACATTTAAAATAAATAAAAAATTTATATTTTTTTCTGCTTTTCTTTACTCTCAGTCTTCACCAGACGCGCACTTTTCTCATTAGTAAATCTTATCCCCACTAAGTTCCATTTATTAGATACATATATGTAATAAATAAACGCAATCATTATCTATCTATCTATTATATATAATACGCGATGGCATTTTTTGTGCAGCCTAAAACATCTGCACCGTTCGCTCGATTTTCAAAATTGGGGTGTCAAATTAAAGCGCTTGGCCTGTAGATGTGCAATAAGGTTTTATGATTTCGAAAAGAGTTGCCACCTGTTAAATAATTAAACTCAAGTTATTTACTAATCAATGCCCTCAGCTCCGCACCGTCGGTTTGATTTTAAAAAGTGAGCTACCAAATTAAAGGGCCTAGGGTGTGGAGGTTCAAAAAGGTTTTACTTTTTCGAAAGAGGATGCCACCTGTTAAGAAATTAAGTTCAAAATAATACGCGAAGGCATTTCTTGTTCCGCATAAAAGATCTGCACCGTTCGTTCGATTTTCAAAAATGGGGTGCAAAATGAAAGCGCTTGGCCTGTAGAAGTTTAAACTGGTTTTATTTTTTCGAAAGGAGTTGCCACCTGATAAAAAATTGCATTCAAATAATTTAATAATCAATGCCATCAGATCCACACCGTTCGTTCGATTTTCAAAAGTGAGGTGCCAAATCAAAGGGCTCTGGCTGTAGGTGTGCAATAAGGTTTAACTTTTTCGAAAAGAGTTGCCACCTTTTAAAAAATTAAGTTGAAGTTATTTTAAAAGCTTAACCAATTATTACAAAATGGGCATAAATGGAAATAGTTTTGATAATGTTTGTTTCTTAACTTAACTTAATGAGGGTTGCCACCTGTTAAA
>NW_023458646.1:37428-53496 GCF_013731165.1 Rhagoletis pomonella | reverse complement strand
CACCATAGTCGTGAGGGAGGTATAATGGTGTGGGGTGCAATCTCTTATTATGGACATTCGAACTCCAGTTCGTTTCATCTAAGATGAATGCCACACGCTATAGAGCGCTGCTCGAAAAAGCTTTTCCACATTTTTTAAACATTTTTGGGCCATTACCATGGACATTTCAACAAGATAAAGCCGTAAAAAAGTGGATTAAGGACCAAAATGTAACCTTAATGGATTGGCCTCCATACTCTCCTGATCTGAATATTATCGAGAACGTGTGGGGATGGCTCTCCCGTAAAGTCTACCAATCTGGCAGACAATTTGAAGACATTGTATCATTAACAAATGCCATTAAGAGCGCCTGGAGCGATCTCTCATTGGATATTCTTAAGTCTCTTTACGATTCAATGCCAAACCGAATTTATGAAATAAATTCAAATAGAGGTGGATACACACATTATTAATTAACCTTAAAAATTTGAATTAAAACTGAATTTTTGGAAGATTTTGTTTTTTATATTAGTGCTAAGTCGTTGAATCTATTCCATTGATCGATAAGAAGTCGTTAATTTTCAGGTTCACTTAGAAGAAGTAGTATTAAACGAAAACCTTTTCACATAGATCTCTAATTTTTTTTTAGTTCATTTGAGAATTTAATACTGAATAATAAAAAAATATATACTTTGGTTAATTTCTTCGTATTTTCATTTTAAAACTTCAATATTTCATGAAAATAGCCTGAGTCTATTTCATTGATCGGGAGTGTATATACTAAGTTAATATACGGAATATTTACTAAAGTGGTACGAACGTTATTTTTTTAATACAGTAAGAAAATAATAACTATAATTTAAAGGAGTGACACACAATGGCTAGAGTCGTCGCAAGTGTGTATTATTTCATATACCTATATATGGGCCGTTCTTCGCGTTATATATTTTTCATCCAGTCGCTTATTCCTTACCTAAAATTTTAAATAAAAAATTTGACAAGTTTTAACCGCTGATACAGTACTGGTAGCAGTTTAAAATGGGTAACTGGGTAAACTTAATAAAGAAATTAAATTAATAAGCCTGCCCGGATAACACAAAATCCTAAGCTTGATAAACATTTGGTGTAATAAAAGTTTTATAAAGCTCTACTTGTAATTAGGAAAAGTGCCGAAAAAAAAAATAAAATTTACTGATTGATGGATAAAAATAGAGAGGGACTTATGGCTATGACAACAGAATGTAGAAAAATTATACCTCGACTTGAAAGCAAAAAGGATCTAAAACTAAAAAAACTATAAATACATTGTTAATCATAAAACAATTTATGTTTCGAAAAATAATTTTGAAATATTGTAAAATTTTTTTTTTTTTGTTGTTAAAGTTAAAATTTTATTTACTTACAGTTACGAACAAAAGTATTGGCACAGTGAATTTTTCTCAACATAGGCAAAGTTTCAAATTTATTTCCGATAATTTTTTATAAAAACATAGTTCATACTACACCAAAACACAAAAAATTAAATGTGTAAACCTTGTGAAAAACTCGGGAAAATTCAATAAATTTGCATACTAATTTGCAACTTTCTACACAGATTTCTTAGAAAATTTCCAAGTATGCAGTTTAATAATCCATTCAATTTCAGTTTATCAAAGTGCAAAAATTATCGGGAATAAAATAAAAACTTTGCATATATGTAGTGCGAAAATTCACTATGCCGAAACTTTTGTTCGACACTGTACATATAAAAAAATACACACAGTAACTTCTCCTGTTACAATAGTAAAAAATATGTAATTTGCTTTGTAGTGTAATCTTGCGGTTCTTTAAATAAAAAATAGATATCAGAAATTAATTCTTCGTATCAATAAACTCTCAAGCACAGGTTTGTATTAAAAAAAACATCCGTAACACTTTATTAAATATTAATCTGCATATTTTATCAATTCGTCGGAATGTTTTTATTTTATGTATGTTACCGCATAACTTTGGACTACGTTACCCGTTTTCTGTAATTCTTTTTTAAAGGAAAGGTGGTTCCTCAGAGGTAGTCTCCTACTACTTGAGTGTAGATCCGATAATTGGGCCATGAAGAAAATAACGGTACACTTAAATTTGTATATGAGAATTGAAGTCGGTTTTGTTTTTTGTTGAAAATTTACTCCAGTTTCCACAGCTTCTACAAAAGAGTCGTAGGCCATATTTTTTTGTTAGTTCAATTGTGGAACATTTGTACGAACTTCTTCGGCTAATACTTCGGCTTTTGTTCTCTTTTCATCTCGAGGTTAAGTGCATTGTTCGATGGGGTGATATCATTGCCAAACATGATAGTGTTTTGTTTGCTATCAATAAACACTAACTTGACGGAGTTACAATATTCCACATTGATGCGAACATTAAAAGCTTTGAAAAATATTTGCGAGTATGGCTTTTAGTTTTTACCGCTCAGGTCGGTGGCAGGCCTATAGGAAATGTTTCCTAATCAACAATGTTTCAAATACTTTTCGTTTGACACCTATATTATAATACATACCTTATCTTATTAACTTAATTGATTTAAATTTTCGAAATTGGTGGCAACCCGACTCAAAAATATTTTCTGTCGTACGCTTTCTTAAACCTTTTTAATTTGATACCCATATTGCAATATTTAATTTATCTTACCAATTTAATTTAATTAAATTTTGAAACAGGTGGCAACCCCCCGTAAAAATGTTCAATACTTATAGGCTGTACAATTTTTTTTAGTAAATTAAACACTTGCTGGTAGTTATAATTTAGAGGCTTGTACAGCCTATAACTTAATAAAGCAAATGGGCCGCGATTAACCACCTTCAGGGGGACCCTCCGGTTCTTATAACAAATCAACTATGTCTGCGACTCATCACCTTCGGGGGGACCTCCAGAGATAGGTAACTCAATTTAATTTTAATAATACTGGTAATCATTTAGAGGCTCGTACAGCCTATAAATTAAAAAAAAGGACCGCGATTCACCACCTTCGGAGGGATCCTCCGGTTCTTATAACAAATAAACTGTCTCTGCGACTCACCACCTTCGGGGGGACCCTCCAGAGATTGTAAATATAAATAATTATAATTTTGTCAGTCTGATAATTGATTTTTTTTTTTATAGAATTATAAACAGAATACCAAATAGCCAATCCTAACAAGCTTATACGCCTATCATTTCTAAACAACCTATCGGTACCATACGCAGGTAACCCCAACCCCAACATCCCCACAAACTCTCCCGACAATTCTAACCTAAGAACACCCCCACAAGTCAACGCGACACCAGAGATAGAAGCTTTAATAACAAGGATAGTGTCCAGTGAGTGCCTTTCACAAGGCATGACATCTACAACCCAGAGCAACCGCCTCCAAACCACCGCAACCTATGGAAGTTGACCAAAGCCTAAGAACGGCAGAGGTTAACTACGCGAATAAACACGTTGCCCAGGGATACACAGGGAAAAGACATCAATCATCATATCAGTAGCTCAGAAGCTGAAGACGAACAAACACACAAACATCGAGGATGACAATTACGAACAAACACTAGACGAATATTTAAATGAGTCAGATATGGCAAATAACGTATCGGCTAACGACTTCGAAGACTTTACAGATATACATTTTTTAGATTAACGAATTTCTCACTTCCCTATTTCGAATGCCGAACGGCTAGTGGTGAATTACTCAAATTCCTCGTAGATACTGGCTCGAACAAAAACTACATACAACCGAAACATGTACAGAAACCCATCCCTAATGAGAAAATTTTCTATGCAAACTCAATAGCTGGCAACGTTAAATAACTCCCTACACAATGGCCAATTTATTTAAACAAAAGGATATCAATTAAATTCTTTCTATTACCATCTCTTAAATCATTTGATGGAATATTAGGGAACGATAGCCTTAAAGAACTATCCGCCATAATTCATGCAAAGGAAAATTATATGCTTATCCGCAATAACTATAAAATCAAAATAAAACAGCAACATTCAAATTCTGTAAATGCCATCGGTATCAGAACAGAGCATATGTTGGAGCAGGAAACAACTCAAATCGAGAAGTTAGTAAAACATTATGCGACTTTATTTGCTGAACCGGACGAAAAGCTTACATTCACCACTGTTGTAAGAGGTGAAATCAGGACTACAACCGACAGGACAGTATACTCGGCATATTACCCTTATCCAATTTCCCTTAAAGACGAAATTGAAAAACAAATAAAGCAGCTTCTCGACAACGGCATAATCCGACCTTCACGGTCCCCTTATAACTCACTTAAAGAAAGCGATATAGAAAAGACGACATTTTCCGTAAGCATAGTTGCCAACTTGGTGCTTTAAGCACTAGATTAAGTGCTTTTTGAAAATTAAAACGCCAAAAAAAATGGTTTAGTGCCTAGTGCCCTTTTTAGTGCTTTTTTCTGAACTAAAATTTCTGAATTTACAAGAATCTACAAATTTAAATGCACTAAAATGCAAACCATGATTAATAAAAAGATGAAGTTGCAAACCCACGTTCTTGCATTCTTGTCAAATTGTATTCGCGTTGAAAATGCTAGCACGCAGATAGGTTAAGTATTTATTTTTTTATTTTCTTGATTATTGATTGATTACACAGTTCGAAAAATTTAAACTTTTTTTGCCACCTGAGTTCATCGGTTTTTGTAGATTTTTCGGTGCTAAATCCAGATGTGTCTGCAGAATTTCTATACCACGTCAGAATTTTGAGATATCCTAACCTCTAAGTGTAAAAACACGATTTATTATAAAACAACAAATTTTTTCGCTCATTTCTACTCAGGGTATCATTAAGTATTACTCTTTCCCTTCAAAATTCAATTTCTTTTGTTGCGATTCGATTGTTCTTTCTCCAGATGTACCAGTTTTAATGTGCAGTACTTCGGTATTACTTCGTAAGCATGAATGTGTATTTATTTATGCATGTAAATATTGTTAAATCATGCAAATCTTTAAGCGCTGTTATAAAGTTTTTTCTGAAACTCATTTGTGTTTCTTGCTGTGATCTTAAATTTTGGTCATGGTAAATAAAATCTTAAGAAGTGAGCTGTTTGACATTTGGAGAAGTGTTGCTGAAACTTCTAACAAAAAGACAACAAGGTGTCCATGATTATGTGATAAGTAAATTGAAAGAAATATCTGATGAAAATGCTCGTTCCGAAGTAAATAAAGTAAATGACTTTAGATTCGTAATCAGCAACCCAGAAAACCCCCAGATACCCAGTTACATAGAAATCTACCGATTTTTTAAAATTTTCGTCCGACATATTGGATCCGCCATTTTGAATTTTTGGTAAATGACTTTAGGTATGTAATCAGTGACCCAGAAAACCACCAGATACCCAGTTTCATATAAATCTACCAATTATTTTTAAATTTAGTCCGCCATATTGGATCCGCCATTTTGAATTTTTGAAAAGTGACTTCAGATTCGTAATCAGAGACCCAAAAATCCCCTAGGTAAGAAGTGGTGTGAAGATCCATCAACGAGTATTTGTTTAAATAGTTTCGTCCAGCTAGATTTGCGATCCGAACCACTGTGCGTATTATCGTCACACTGTAACAGAAGTACCCTACGACGAAGAAAAATTAGCCAGTATCCTTAAAAAGTATTTGAATCCATCCGTCATTAATGGCCTCAAAACAGATGAGAGAACGCTGGGAATAATGCAGAAAATTTACGCTCTTCATTTTAATAGATTCAGAATACGGTTTACTAGGGAAATGGTAAGAGCAGGGGCGCACCCAGGAATATATTTTGGGAGGGGTTTATACTTCTGAAAATTCGCTTCAAATAAAATGATCATCAAAGTACATTTATGCAAGTTTTATGTACAGTATGTAATAAATAAATAAACTTTTTGAAGTTTCATAAATTGCATTTATTTACATAAAATTAGCAAAAAACTCAAACATTTGTAACCGACTTCAAAAAAGGGGTAGGTTATCAATTCGTCGGAATAGTATGCTAACGCATAACTTTGGACCACGTGAACCGATTTCAATATTTTTTTTATCGGAAAGATGGTACCTCAAGGGTCTTCCCGTAATTTGAAATTACTTGTTTAATATAAAGTTCTATAAACACAAGATGCGCTCAACTTGCAAAAGTAATAAAAAAATTAAAAAAAAGAGTTTTAATGTTCATTTTCCTCCATATCTGGTTTCTGGTTTTCGAATGGGATGGTGATTTTTTACGATTGCCTAATTTTTTTAATATTTCGAATACCGAGAAAATTAAATGAATTGAATTTTTGGTGGAACGAATTCGAATTGGCAAATTAAATCTTCGAATCCTTGTTAAGGACATATCAGTTGTAAACTCTTTTAGGCTCAGTAAGTGAGTATGCATTGCATATTTTTAGGTTTCATTCGCAGTTAAACTTTTAAGAGCTCTCAAAAAAAAACGAAAAATTCATATAAAATAGCGCACAAGAAATGGAATAGGAATTTTCTTCTATCAAAATTTCTTAAATCAATTTGCATCTCTCAAGAAAAAAATGCTCGTATATTTATTTCTTCAAGAAAATTTACAGCAAAGGCAAAGTGCTTTATAATAAAAATTATTTCTTGTGATTTTTCTTGAGAGCTGGCTTTAGGATACAGTTTGTATTTCAGGTTATTAGCTTTAGGGGGGGTTTGAACCCCAAAACCCACCCCTTGTGTGCGCTAATGGGTAAGAGATATAAAAAATCCTACCGACCGTGATAAAGAAATTATTAATGAACATAATCGTGCGCACCGAAATAGTGAAGAAAATAAGTTGCAGGTTCTACAAAAATTTTACTTTCCACAAATGAGAGCCAAAATCTTAAGAGTAGTAAAACAGTGCAGAACCTGTAAACGTAATAAATATGACCGCCATCCCAATAAACATTTTATACAGACTACTCCAACACCTAAACACCCCGGACATATCGTACATGTTGATATCTTTCACACAAACAAACAACTCATTTTGATTGTCATAGACAAATTTTCAAAATACGCACTCATAAAAATAATAAAATCACGAGCAATCGAAGATATAAAGCAACCTCTTAGAGAAATCATAATTTCTTTCGGGATACCAAAAATAATTATATTCGACAATTAAAGTCCTTTAATTCCAGTCCAATCACGTTCATGCTAACTAAACAATTCAATATAGAAATACACAAAGCTCCACCCTATACGAGCTCTTCAAATGATCAAGTGGAGAGATTCCACTCCACTCTCTCCGAAATAATACGTTGTCTGATATCGGAAAATGCTCATGAATCATTTTCCGAACTTCTAGACAAATCCATATTCGTGTACAATAATTCAATCTATTCAACAACCGGTAAGAAACCACTTGAACTCTTCTTCGGTCACAGGATAACAACCAGGGATGAAAAAGTAGGTAAAATTGTACCTTTTTCCGACGTTTGATGACTTAAAGGTACATTAGGTACTATCTCTAGATTTTAGGTACAATCATCTTTTGGTCAGATCCATTTTTAGTTTTTTTTCCTTTTCTTTAACGTGCTTATACTTACTTGTAGGGAGAAGTTTCGCTTTCATTTTTAAGAATGAACAATTCTAAAGAAAAGTGGTCAAATTAAATTAAATTAAAAAATCATATTATGTATTCTCTTAAAAATTTTCCATTGTATTTAGAGCAGCCACTTCTAAAAATTAACACTTTACTTAACTATCCACAAAATCGAAATTTTTATTATATTCGAAATTTGAACCAATTTCTTCCATAAAACGTCACTGCTCCCTAGACGTTGTGAAATCTACAAACGCTCTACCTTTGCAATTGTTGGAATGCATTTTTTAATTTATTGAAACCATAAAACCAAAGTTTCCCGCATTTTCAACTTTTCTATTAATTTTAAGGCTTATTTTCACTATGTCAAATTCAATGGCAATTGCGGTCAAATAAGTGAAAAGAAATTGTCAAATGGGAGTAAAAAATGGTCTCTTGGTTGATTTAAATCAGAATAGGTCTTCAGTCGTGTACATGCGCTGCTTAAGCAGTTATTAGTAAATTTTTGGCTCGTAATATTATCGATAAAGTTAAAGGTATCGTAATAGTATGGATAAAGGAAGAAACTTGTGTCAAAATTTGTCGACAAATTTTATTTTCAAAATATGACATAATGAAAACCGGACTTTATTCGCCCATACAGAACAGTGTCTAGGATTTCTTTAAAATTCGTATATTCTTTATTTGAGACAAAAGCTATTTGATCCATATTCGCTTTTTGATTTCTGGAAATATATTTAAAATGCTTTCGAAGTTACTTACGGCAATTCCGATTATTTTCTCTAGACTTGTTTCACCTATTAAAAGGAATCGGATAAATTAGCAGAATTTTCCTGTTTTTTTTATAAAAACGTGGATATAAAAGTAAACTTCGCAAAGTCTTTTTCGCCAATATTTCTCAGTAGTCAAAATTAGACAAAAACAAAGCTTCTCCGATTTCCATTAGACTATAATCTGTAGTCGGCCGCTGTGGTTTAGTGGTAAGCAGAGCGCGCTTTCACTCTTCAGCACCTGGGTTCAAGCCCCGGTCAAAGCAAAATCGCAAAAAATAAAAAAAAAAAAGGTTTTTTCTTAACAGCGGTCGTCCCCCGGCAGGCAATGGCTAACCTCCGAGTGTATTTCTGCCATGAAAAACAGCTTCTCATAAGAATATAATCGCCGTTCGAAGTCGGCGTAAAACTGTAGGTCCCTCCGCTTTGTGTGACAACATCAAGGCGCACGCCACAAGTCGGAGGAGAAGCTCGGCCAAACACTAACATATGTGTAAGCGCCAACCTATTATTATTATTATTACATATAATCTGTAGATATAAGCTCAGTTTAAAAAAATCTAATGAAATTTAAAGTACATCCATCTTTTGTATTAATATTTTAAATAAAATTAATAAAAAAAAAAACTACAAACGAATGATGCAACTTTTTTTAGGTACAATCTGTCCCATTTAGGTGCATTTATTTTATGATTTTAGGTACAATCTGAAATTTCCATTTTTCATCCCTGATAACAACCGACCCGAAACAATTAGAAACGAATAGACAAGAAAATATTAAGAAACTGAAACAAAAACAGGAAGCAGACTTGAAATACCACAATAGAAATAAAACCCCCATTAAGAATTATGCGATAAGGGACAAAATTTATGTGAATATAAAAAAAGGGCTAGGAAATAAAATAACGCCACGATACAAGGAAGAGATAGTTGCGCAGAACTTTAACAGCACAGTTCTAACTAAGTCAGGTACAACTGTTCACAAAAATTTAATAAAAAATTGTTTTACTTCTCCTGCTTTAGATTAATTCTAACACTGGTAGTAGCGGAAGTGCAGATCCCTGAATACACTCACTCCCAACTCGTAACAATTCATACAGGACGGGCACGAATACAAGCTGGAACCTTCAAACTCATTCACATGATAGATTTGGACAACTATGACAACTTAATAGACAAAATCGAACAAGCAGCGATAGCCCACACAACACCTGGTAACCCACTAACTTCCCATGTCCTTCTCCTCACGGCACAGGAAAAATCCTACCTTGATAGACTCAGAATAAGGAAAAGGAATAAACGGTCAATTGATTTTATAGCAACCGCATAGAAGTGGATAAAGTACTAGAAAATAACAATCAGCTAGTAATCATAAATAAAATAGCCACAGATAGAATAAATGAAATTACTAAGATTAAAAATGACATATTAAAGCTACTAAAAGACTCTAAAGAAATAGAAAATAGAATTATATTAAACATAAAAAATAAAATTGAAATTGTAAAAGAGGAATTGCTAAACATAGCCTATGCTATTCATTGGGCTAAGGAAAATATAGTAAACTCGTACATTCTAAATAACGAAAAAACAATAGAAATGGAAACTGTATTAAAAGAAGAAAACACGTCCTACATAAATATTGATGAAGCTCTTGAAGTTGCCAATGTTAAAATAGCCACTAATGATAAATCAATTATTTACGTTATAAGTATGCCCACAACTAAACCAAATTATTGTGATGTTCTTACCATTAGACCTGTAAAAATGGGCGATAGAGTAAACAAAGTCGATTTTAACTCCTTCCTAAAATGTGAAACGAAAATATCTGGAATCGAAAGTAATTGTAAAAGTTATAATGAACTATCTATTTGCTCTCCCAATAATTTAGTAGATTTAAGCAATAGTTCATGTATACCCAGTTTATTAAAAAGCATACCACCTAGATGCATTGAAACGAACAATCAGCACATAACATCTATAGAAGAGATAGCGCCAGACCTAATATTCCTCAACCAATATGATGGACCTGCCAGCATAAATGACAAGATAATGTCGCTCAATGGGACCTTTCTGATAAAACATCATAATGTAACCATAAAATAAAGATCAAAGACGGAGTTTACGGGACGCAGGAAGTAACCAACAGCAAGCCAATGCCGGCCCATTCTCCAACCTAACACAGTAATAGAGGATGACGAAGAAATTTTTTCGCTCCAACATCACAGTTACAGATAAACAATACGAAATATATCGAGCTACTACAAGGAAGGTAATTGGAAGAAAATCACCATGAACTTTTTACTAACAGGAGCGCTAGTTTTGGCAATAATAATTTTGATGCTCAGGTCTTTGACTTGTCCTAAAACTTGCAGAAGGAACTCCACCACGACAGTTCCTCAAGATAACCGTATCGAACCTGTACCCGAACAACTTTCGGAGTGAGCGACATTCCCAGCTCTTGGCTGTCGAACGAGGACGTTCGAAATTGAGGAGGGAGGAGTTAACAAATAATAAGTTTAGAAATACGCGGCGGCCTAATGCGCTACACGCGCAAGACATTTCTGCTGACCACGTGTCTTCCAGACTGTGGGAACGCTAAAATATTTTGCAACCCAATATGTTACACGCGCAAGACATTTTTGCTGACTACGCGTCTTCCAGACTGTAGGAACGCTAAACAATATCAAGCCACCGTTGCTGCTACCGACGCCGTCCGCTGCCACTTTGTGTTGCTGTGACAACGCTGCTGCCAGAAACAACTACGATATTGGTTTTCGATTTGGGTTTAGTTTAGTTGATTTTTCTAACTCAATAAAGAAGGAGCGATTCGCTCCTAAAGTAAAGGGTAACGTAGTTTTCGTTAACTGATATAATAAATAACCGCAATCATTATAATAAAGTAACATGCAGATACTCCATTATTCTGAAAAGTGTACGCTTGGAATATACTTTAACTACACGTATGTGTGTATGAAATTTATATGTACATACATATATATTACCACTATCTATCTATACTATCTATACTTCTATACTAATTATATAAAGAGAAGTCCCTTTTTTTGTAACAGGTAATCTCGCGAACGGCTGATCCGATTTTCATGAAATTTTGTATACAAATAGCTTTCGGTAACCACCATGTTTTAGGCTAAAAAAAATTTTCCTTTTTTTCGGGTAGGTGGACCAGGGACCGGTCTATTCGAAAAAATCTTATTATAGTCCGATTTGCTTAAAATTTAGTACGTAAGTACCTTTTTAGCATATATTAGCATATATGACCCATTTTTTCCGGGAAGTGGTCCAGGGACCGATCTATTCGAAAAAATCGAATTTACGGTCCAATTTGCTTAAAATTCGGTGCGCAGATAGCTTTTTAGCATGTATTAGCATATGTGATAAATTTTTTTCCGAGAAGTGGACCAGGGACCGATCTATTCCAAAAAAATCGAATTTATGGTCCGATTTGCTTAAAATTCGGTACGTAAGTAGTTTTTTAGCATATATTAGGATATATGGTCCATTTTTTCGGAGAAGTGGACCAGGGACTGATCTATTCGAAAAAAACGTATTTACGGTCCGATTTGCTTAAAATTCGGTACGTAGGTAGCTTTTTACCATATATTAGCATATATGATCCATTTTGTCCGAGAAGTGGACCAGGGACCGATCTGTTCGAAGAAATCGTATTTATGGTCCGATTTGCTTAAAATTCGGTACATAGGTAGCTTTTTGCCTGGATAAGCTTATAGATTCCTGTTTTCCAATTTTCATGCAATTTCGAATATAAATAGCTTTAAGTAACGACCATATCAAGGGGCGAATTCGTCACTAGGCAAGATTTTTTTGCGCCAATCAGAAACAACGGATACTGTCCAAATATAATTATAATATATAATATTTCTCAACTAATTTATATTTAGAAAGCCGTTTGTTAGTTTTCGCAAGGGTCGAGAGCGGCTGAACCGATTTTTTTGAAACTGCCACCTCCCGCACGTGTCCCAAGGATAGTTTTAGGCTGAAAAAAATCTATATGTAAAGGGGGCGTGGCACTTCCCATACAAACCGATTTTCTCATGCTACATATCTCTGAAAGTGTGCATGGTAGAGTTTTGGAAATTGGTATGGAGATATACGAAATCAATCGCATACCCTTGGAGAAAAATTTTAGCTATAGTAAAAAGGAAATTTTTTGGTAGAGTTCTAGAGTTTTGTATGGAGATGTACGAAATAAATCGCATACTCTTGGAGAAAAATTGGAACTATTGGAAAAGGGGGCGTGGCATCTTCCATACAAACCGAATTTTTCATACTGCCTATCTTTGGAAGTGTTCATGGTAGAGTTCTGGAACTTGGTATGGAGATATACGAAATCAATCGCATACTCATGAAGAAAGAGGGCAGCTGTTGGAAAGGGGGCGCTGGGTCCTCCCATATCAATCGAACTTTTATACTGCATATCTCTGAAAGTATTCATGGTACAGTACTGGAACTTCGTATGGAGATATGTATATAGTTGAAATCAAGCCCATACTCATGGAGAAAATTTGGGCTATTTGAAAAGGGGTGTGAGGCCTACAAACCTACCGACCTTTAGCTATCTTTGAATGAATTTTTTTATTCTTCTGTAGGTGTGTTTGTGAGTGAAATCCTCCTAAATGGTTTGTACGGATTTTAACGAAACTTTTTGTGTATTTGAGTGGGTCTCTGGATGGTTTAGTTTTATAATTTAATCCGACAGTTGGCGCTGTAGTTGAGCTATTACTAAAAATCTTATTTATGATCCGATTTGGCTAATGTTTTAAATATGTATGCAATACTATTGCAAAAACGTGCTGCCAAGTTGTGCTGAAGTCGAGCTATTACTAAAAATAGCCAAGTGAGAAAAGGGGCCGTGAAGGCCAGATTAAATCGACCTGTCGCACCATTGAGTATATCGAACGCTCCTGCGTTGCAATTGGCCCAATGGATGTGATTTTCCAATATTATTGTGCGTTCAAACTTTTAAGGTATTTGGTCTGAAATAAGTATATGTATATTGCATTTCTGTAGAACAATGATTTGCACCCATTTTGAAATTGCCACCTACTATACTGTAAAGCTTCTAGGACATTCACTATAGAACCGGGTCATTGTTGCCGCCAGGGTGTGAGAGGAAAAAATTTATTTCGCTTTGCGAATAACCGTGCTATGAAATGCCGCACAACTGGAGAATTTCAAGAACGGATATAAAACTATGTCCCATTGGCGTAATTTAGAGGTCAATCTTAATTTACGCATAAATTAATTACAAACTAAGTAATTTCGCCTTGTAAAGTCTCTCAGTAAATTAAGATGAAAGTACGTAGTTTATCTTAAACCAAGAACCAAATCACGAACAAATCAGTGTCTCTAATTTTATCGATAATAATCGAAAAAGTATTGTCCCACAACTGATATGTCATTGTGTTTGGACGTTTTTGTTTTTAATAATCGCGCGTGGTAGTTTGTAAAATATTTCCAGAAGCTTTCTCTTTTGATCACTCATCCAAAATCTAAAAAATTACCACAAACAACTCAGAATCAGCGTTGCCATTTTAGCCGTTTTCCGGCTAGATTTAGCCGGTTTTGATAGCAACTAGCCGGAGAAAATTCGATCTAGCCGGCAGCCGATTTGTTAGCCGGTTTGTAAAAAAAAGTTAGCCGTTTTTAGCCGATTTTACTATTTGCCTAATTTTCAGGTGCAAAAAGTAAACAAGTTGTTCGAAAGCAATAATGCAGACCCAATGAAGATTTTTAATGAACTCAATGTTTTACTTTCGCATCTATGCTGCCTAGTGGTTATTAGCGCGGACACATTTGATCCTATATGCTCTCCGTTGGAACCATACCTTGCTCCATTTCCTCAGTTTTATCACAGTTTTGAAGAGTATTTAAAAACAAAAGTAAGCACAAACGCTTTTGACCACGAAGCCGAGAAAATAATTCGAGAAAATGGTCGCTATTGTATTATCACTTTAATAAAGGAAATACGCCAACGCCTCCCTACAAATATTGCCAAAATCCAATGTGCGTTAAAACGTTAAACGCTATTTTATATATAAGATACGGTTTAAAACGTGAAGAAAAATGCTGCCATAATTTTACTGTAGATGACGATCTCTTAAAATTAATGAATTCAGGTGATATATACAATAGTGATTCATTTGATGATGAGGAATATACACTCGATATAAATTAATGGTGTTAACTAGTCTTTCGTTTCTTGCGATTTATTTAAATAAAGCATGTGGATTTTCACTAAAACATTTTAGCCGTTTTTTGCCAGAGTCTATGTGAAATTTCACTAAAACATTTTAGCCGTTTTTAGCCGCTTTTTTTTGCCAATCTAGCCGGTCGGCCCAAAAAGTTCTGGCAACACTGCTCAGAATATAAAAATATACGCAATTACTCAAATTCGCGATCTCTTTTCGTTAAATAAACAATAACACAGGGTTGCTACAAAGCTGTCAAAACAAATAAAGAAACGAGTGTCTGAACGCACTTAATTTAGTGAGGTATATTAAACGAAACTAAGTATTTTATGTTGGTAATGTGAACATAGTTTAACACTTTCCTTAGGTTATTTAAAGCGGCAAATAACCACCAAACCTTAATCTTAGCAGAACAATGTGCCAATGGAAATCGTAAACGTGAATTGTTGGTAAAAATGTTGGACCAAAAAGTTTCAATAAAATATATAAAAATTTTGGGCGGGACGAAGTTCACCGGGTCTGCTAGTAATTCATATATTGTGCATATTCCTACATTCGTTCCAACCGAAAAGCATTTGCTTGTATTACTTATGAGAATGCGCGGGTAATATCGTTAGTGAATTCTCTGTATGAAAATAGGAAAAAACTATCACAAAAGTTCGATGCCCTGAGGGCAGAAACAATTTCAATGCAAACGAAACTCGCTAATAATGATGCGAACATATTGTCACTAACAACAGAATTAAAACATCTACGTGGCCTAGTGACAAGTGCTTTAAACCAGTGCCCGCCAAATGCTTGAAACACAATACCCGGCGAACGGCAAATTTCGCCCAGCAGAGCGATGCCGACGACCAACTTTCGCCCAGATAATTCGCTTACTGAAACACAAATAGAGTGGTATCGAGCGGTTCGAATGCTGTCAGCTGATAAGGTGACCATGTTTCAAGAAGGAAGCTTTTACAACGAAGAGGGAAAATACCAGCAAGAAGAAGTTTAAAATATAGAAATAGTCTTTAAATATAACTACTAGTAAACTTACGTTTTACTAGATTAATCTCTGATAGAAAAATATAAGGTATATTATTTTAATTTTAAACAAAAATTACGATAACTTTTAAAGTATGGTCATCATGGCCTTTTTTTGTCGTTGCCGTTGACCGCGGCGATAGAAATAAATCTATCGTCGCGAACAGTCGTCGAGCAAACTTCGTCGTTTGCTTTGATTGTGCGCGTTCTCATATAAATCAGTGTGTTTTAATTATTTCGGCGAACATTCGCGACGAAAAATTTGCCGTTCGCCGGTGTTGTGCTTCAGCTTAAACACTTTCCTGGGAAACGAACTATATTCGGCCCAAGGCACATTAAACAGGTAGTATCAATAGAGCAAAAACAACATTTGCGTGTATTTTGTTGTTGCTTCTGGTATCGAAAGTGTCAACAACTGTTCTGAATTTTTTCTTCTAAATCAAAGCGTGCCATGTGAAATACAAAAAATTATAAAAAATAAAAAATTGAAATTGGAAAAAATAAAAA
>NW_023458646.1:18993-37328 GCF_013731165.1 Rhagoletis pomonella | reverse complement strand
TTGATTGTGCGCGTTCTCATATAAATCAGTGTGTTTTAATTATTTCGGCGAACATTCGCGACGAAAAATTTGCCGTTCGCCGGTGTTGTGCTTCAGCTTAAACACTTTCCTGGGAAACGAACTATATTCGGCCCAAGGCACATTAAACAGGTAGTATCAATAGAGCAAAAACAACATTTGCGTGTATTTTGTTGTTGCTTCTGGTATCGAAAGTGTCAACAACTGTTCTGAATTTTTTCTTCTAAATCAAAGCGTGCCATGTGAAATACAAAAAATTATAAAAAATAAAAAATTGAAATTGGAAAAAATAAAAAATTGATGCAACTTTCTTTCCTAGTAAATTTGTTTGCTTCTCGAAGCATTGATCCATCCTTTACAAGGCCCAGTAATCAGCGGTCGTGCTGCCGAGTTGGGCGAACGTTCCAAAAGCTGCTATTCAATCGCTTGTTCTGTATGGAAAAAGGTTTCACAAGCAAATGGATTTTAACAACTTATAATTTTCGTGATAAAAAATTAAAAATATTTGACATTTTCGAGACCAAATAATTTGAAAATAAATCAAATCAGCTGCTCTACTGATACTACCTGTTCAATGTACCTTGATTCGGCCTTTCACATGTACACAATCGGCTTCTTACACGTACACAATCCGAACGTCAACAGAAAGAGTAGAAGAGCAACAAATTTTATTTAGTTGCATGCAAACAATAGGCGAAGCAGGTTGGTGACGCATTATTGTTAAATAAAGTAGGTACAGTGAGCAGAATGAATGAAGATTCATTCAAAAATTTTATAACACAATTTTTCGTACATACACCCCTAGAAATAGGTATGTATATGGCAGAGCTGTGTAAGTGTGAAATCATTTTCAATTTTAAATCAACAATTTTTTTCTATCCAGTTTTCATTACTTATTCTTCGCTTAGGATTGAGGTTTAAAATTTTTGAATTTTCCATTCTCTCAAAGCAGTTATGAATTCACACATCAACATATTCATAGCAAGATTGAAAAAACCAATGCCCAATCAAAAAAAGGTTTAACACTGAATGAGTATTGAAAAGGCTGCAATCTTTTATGTGTGTGCATTCTTTAACTCAGTACCAATCATTAGTTCAAAGACACCCTGGTAAATAACTTTTTGATAAAAAGGAAGATTATTGACAATTGCTCAATTGTAAAAATTCAAACCGGCGTTACCCAATTTAAGTTTTTTGGTAGAGGGGATTTTATATCATCTGTTTGGGATTATATATAAAACAGTTGTATTTACATTTACGTTTTAAATATAATTCATGTTTTATCTTGAAAATGTTTAAAATTTACATTAAATTAGATAACTACTTCGCATAAGCTTTACATTTAGGTTGATAAAATTTTATTGAAAATATTTTAAAAATCTTAGTGTCTTTAATCAAAAAATAGCTCATCATAAAAATTGTATCGCCGTTCGGCGTCGGCGTAAGTGTGTAGGTCCCTCCCATTTGTGTGACAGCAAAGGCGCACGCTACAAATCGGAGGAGAAGCTCGGCAAAAACTTAGCAAAAGTGTCAAGGCCAAAATGTGATTATTATAAATAAATTTAGTTTCAAACAGGTCGCAACCCTCTTCAAACACCTCAAAAGTATTCCCAATATTATTTAGTTGTGAACCCGCATGAGTCCGAAATTACCATTTTTTACCAGAATTTCCAGATTTTACCGGAAATCGTACTTGGTTTTCTGGCAACTGAGAGGACAGATAAGAGAGTAAGTAAGGTCATCTCTTTGTCAGAAGCTACCTGGTGGAAAATTCTGGTAAATCTGGCAAAAGATCCGATGTAGTGTGTTTGACAACCAAATTGTAAACAAAAGAGAAGTGCACTCTGCTAATGCATGTTGAAAAGTAAGTAATTCCTTGCTTGAGTGGATGCTAATGAGTTTTGGTTAAATTACAAAATGCTTAAAAAGGTATTAGCTGTAATTTTACGTTTAAAAACTTTAAAACTTTAACACATTACCACCCTATACTCTATATGTGATTGACCATTGAACTAAATCGTTGTTTATTTGGGTAAGATTAAAATATATTTTACTATTCAATATTGGAGTTGGTGTGAAACAAAAATTAATAATTTATTGTTATGTATGCAAATGAGAACTACAATTCTGAGCTTATTGAGCATCTCTTACTCAAACACAAAGGCAATTTTGCTTGATCAAGTTTCGAATCTAAGAAGAAAATGTTTTTAACAAACAAAAGGTTAATAATAAAATTTGAAGGTTATAAAATATTGCGTATGGTAGCATGAAACGTCACAATCTTCTTAATTGTCAGGCTGTTGATATGGCTACGAAAAAGTGACAATGGAAACACATAGCTGAAGATTTCATACTTACAGTGGGATAAACTTCAAACCTCTAATATAAATTAGTTAAATTTAGTTATTATTTTTTTTTATCAATTTTAAGTTTTCGTTTGGAATAATTTTCATGAACTTATCTATTAGGAGATCTCTTTGGAAAATTACCGTACATCCGATATCTATTGAAATTTTGACATCCTCACTTTTTGGAAAAAGAAGTTCAAGATACAAGTTTATGTGCAAAAAATAAATTAAACAATAAAAGTCTCCTTATATTTATGGAACTTATAATAGAAAAATGTTTATTTCATTACCCAGACTTTATGAATAGCCTACTCTATAAGTAATAGTAGAAATTCCGAATTAGTAAGTTCAGTCAAGACGTCATTCAAAAGTTTTGAAGAAAATCACTTTTCTCTTTTGTGAAAATTTGGGACTATCTTATGCGAGTATTGTCGACAAAATGTTAGTCTATGAATGACTAAAAATTAACGAATAAATGGTTAATCGCGATTGATGATTAAAATTAATTAAGCGATCGCTGTGGTGTAGTGGTTAGAAGTGCGCACTACCATTCCGCAGGGTGAGCGTCCGAGCCCAGTTCCGGCCAACAAAAAAAAGAAAATGTTTTTTGTAATAGTGGTCGGCCCCCGGCAGGAGTCGGCGTAAAACTGTAGGTCCCTCCCCTTTGTGCGACAACGCCAAGGCGCATGCCACAATCGGAGGAGTAGCCCTAACATATGTCGCTGGTCCTCTGCAATAACGGCACAATTCAAAATTTCAGGTTTAGAAAAATACATAATTTGAAAGCTTACAGTATGACTGCATATAATTACGTTCCAAGACATATTATTGCTAAATTACGAAACAAAAAATCTTTAATTGGCTCTACTGAAATATATGAAATTTTTAGTTGTGTCGATATGTAAGCGCCTTTCTATTATTATTAGTAATCATCAATACAATTTCAAATTACATAAACCCAGTCACAGCCCTTTTTTGTATTCGACGCTTCCAGAAATCACATAATACATAAAATAAATAAAAGCTGTTTTGATTAATATTACATAACCTGGAAACTGTTAAAAATAAGTGCGCTTGTGTACAGAGATTTTAGAACCTATTTAGTTCCGAAAATGTCTGTTTGCAACACATAACAATAAAAATGCACATCAAATTGCCAAGAATGATGAAGGAAATCGATTCAGACATGCCTGTTTAACTGGCCGTGCGTGCTCAAAACAAACACATGTTAATTAAGGAGCTATTCAAGTATTAAGTAACCACCAGTGGAAAGCGGGGGTCTTGGTTTCCTTATTTTTAATAACAACGGGCAACATTTCTTCAAATAAGTAAAACATTAATTACACACGCACAAATTTTGCCTGCAATTTCGATCACAATTGAACACTGCACTTCACTCTCGTTTCGGATTTTTGAAAGCGTTTTTTAAGCTATTTAGTGGTTTAACACTTCTTGTGGGCACTTGATATTGTAAAAAAAATATGCGCAATTCGATCCCTAACTACATTTTTTTGTAAAGAATGCCCGTTTGCTTTAAATTTGTAAAAATATAATTATTTTTTTAATTTGTTTACGTCTGTCATTTGTTACAAATGAAGAAAAGTCCAAGAGTTGCCAAGTATAAATATCTTTATATCTATTTATTAAAATAATAATTTACAATAATAATTTATTTAATTAATACTTTATTAAAATACAAATTTGAAGTGCAAATACATTTGTAAAACTGTTTATCACAAAATGTTATTAATTGTTTGCAAGCATACTATAGTTTTCATGCATTTTGAGAATAAATAATCTAATATGTGTACATATATATCGTCGTTTAAAGTACAAAACCGCCTATCGTCATTCTTAAAAACCGTGTGACTGACATTGGCTGCCAAAAATTGGATTTGCTCACAAAAACTCTTGGCTCAATTCTTATCCATTCGTCCTGAAATATACTAGCCAGAATACGTTTGCTTTATAAAAAAGATAACCATTTTGAAATATGGGTGACTTTACTCTCTAGAAAATAATTTATGCAATTACGCGGTTTTGCATTTTCTTGATACGCGGTTTTGTACTTTAAACGACGATTTGTATAGCATGTACTTACGGCGGCCGCCGTAGCAGAGTGATTACATGTGCGTACTTCCACTCCATAGGACCATGGGTAAATACCTGGTCAGATCATAGCCCAAAATAGCAGTCGTCCTTCGGCACGCAATGGCAAACCTTCGAGTATATTTCTGCCTTGAAAACTCTTCTTATAAAATCAGAACTCATGCCTCAAGTTTGAGCAGAAGTTCGGCCAAACACTTAGAAAAATATTTTAGCACCAAATATTTATTTGTTTACTTATTTTAAGGGAGATGGCAATCTTCTGGTTTCACATTTTGAGTACAAAAATTTCAACCCTGATACAACAAATATTATTAGTACTGAATGATAATGACAGATTGCATTCCCATAAACGTCCAATCATACATGATTGAGTTTTTTTTTTGCATTCACATTCTCTATGTGAATGGGTGTCAACCATTCCATAACACACTACATATTTTGTGTTTACAATTTGTAACCAATCTCAAGAGTGGTTGTTAAATTTTTTAAATCAAACAATCACATTTTTGAAACGAAAAAAATGAGAATGCACACTCAATTGATTCAATCATTACACAGCTCTGGTATATGGTACCAAGTCGTGCTTTTTCTTCACATTAAAAGAACTTTGTGAATTATGTATTTTTTTTAATACCAGACTAGTCCTCAATTAAAACATACAATATGTTTTGTTATTTATCTTTTGGTTTAATCGTTATTTTAAATTGTTCTTAAATGTCAAGTTTTACCTAATTTTAAAATAAATATATATTAGATATATATATTTTTATTTTATTTCTACTTGAAATCAACGAAATTTTCTTTTAATATTCAGAGTGCTCGAAGCACGTTATCTTTTTTGCTCAGAAATCCACACTTAAATTATAAAAAAATAATAATAATTTTGTACAATACAGACAAAATTTTACGAACTTTTTCCTTTCTTAGGGCCGTTAACTTTCAGTATATGTTTCTATGTTGTTTAGATCTAAAAAATAGCGCACAATGAAAAAACGGCAAAAAAACATACCAAAGTTTTTATAATAAGTAATACAACACAGAAATTTTTTTCCGTGCATTACCACCAACACATTCTCATTTTTTGTTTCATAACTAATACATGCTCATTTTAGGACTTTTCTCTTTTTGGCGGGCACTGCTTTAAACAACAAAGAAGGAGTCGTTTGACTGCGTTCAATTTACACAGGCGAACGAGAGCACAAAGCGTGTTGCCCGAGCACGAGCAACTCGGTGCCCCTCTCCTTTCCTCGTCCCGCTCTCTCCTACAAACGTCGAGTTGCGGCAACAAAAATCGCCGTGTGTAAATGAGCACTTAGCACAGCTTGCACTGCCTGTTCAACGCCTGCTGTTGTTTCCTCCGTCTCCTCTACTTCTCCGTCTTTATCGGCCACGATCACTGATACTGTGAGTGTGAGGGCGGGTTCGAATGCTGTGGCTGCTATTAATACGAGCGTTATACCTGCTGGTGCGAGTCGCTCTTCGCGCTCTGTTTGCTCTCCCGTACCCGCTTCTTCAAGTGCTACTGTTGCTGTTTCTGAAAGCGCAGTTAGTCAACGACGTAGCGTAAACGTAGGTTGACGTACGTAGCAGCATATCAAATTTACTGTTGATAGAGAGAGAGAGAAGCAACGGCAACGTCACCGCCATGCGGTGGTGAGTTTTCGTTAACACGCGAATCCCATAAAGTAGATCGTGTCTGCGTCAACCTACGTCTACGTTACGTCGTTGATTGTTTGAGCTTTGAGTCTCGGCCGACTGCTGCTGCTTCATCTTCGTCATTTCCAGTATTCCAATTTCAATTGTACTAACGACATTGAGTTCTGATGGTCAGCGTTCAACGTCTCAGCAAGCTTGGTCGTCTTATGCTGGTGCTCAGAGCTGCCAACTTGGCTCAAACCGGGCCAGTTTTGGCCCCATTTTACTTCAAATGGCACTTCATTTTTCAATTTGGAACAAAGTGCCAAAATGGCACTTTTCAAAAATAGTAATATTTCAACACATTTTTGTGAAATCCTTTGCGTGTACTTCTTTTTCTCCACTAAAATTTTCTAAGTTATATAGTGTATAAAACTGGTTTATTTTACTTTGGCATTGGACTTTTGTTTTAGAAATGTGTTTCAAATTTTATCGGTAAATGTTTTCAAAGCAATACATCGGTGTACTAAATGTATATACTTGGGGTGGAATTGTAAAACTATTTGGTAAAAATTTATTATACAGTGACTGATATCACATATAATGTAATACATAGTGTTAAAAGCTAAACTTTAGAAAACTGGTCTCCAAAAGTGTTTTTAAATATGGGCATTCCCATGGTGGCGCACGTGACAGTCGTACGATTTCAATGTGATACAAAAAAGGAATACCATTTGTTTTCTTTAACTTTTTTGGGCCATTGTATAGCACATAATTAGCTCTATATTTAACCGAAAAATTAAATCAATCCAACTGCTTGGTCCTGAAATATAAGCATTTAAAGAGAGTGTCGTTACGTGACAAAAAATGGAAGTTGATTTTTTCTTTTCTTACAAAATCGCAAAACTCTGCGAACTGTGGATGGCTATTTTCATGAAACTTATTTTAATATGATTTGGAGCAATTCTAGTTGTTTTTAGAGTCTTTTGAATTAATGCAAATTGCTTCAATTCTCTTTTACAACCCCAAGTGTGAAACGTGACGTGACGTGGCGTGACGTGACATAAATTTCCATCGTTATATTTTTGTTAATATTGCTTGTAAATGAATTTTTAACGCAAATAAAACATGTATTTTATGTAGAATATACTTTATATTTTGACTCCAGCGCCAATTCAGGGTCATTTTATTGGAAATCTATGATTTATTATGTTTCAACCACATACGCCAAAATCGAACCAAATCGGACCATAAATACGGTTTTTCGAAATATCTCGACCTTGGCACCACCTAGGAAGACCATTTTATGCAAACATGATTCTACTTACATAGCCAGTATATATTTTAAAAAGCAGACAAATCGGCCCGTAAATACGTTAGATATAAAACTTTTATTTTTTTTGTCGTGGTGGACCTTCCGCTGGAAACACCCATATATAAACATAAATGCATATGCGTTCTTAACCAGAACAACTGTGAGTTTGGATAAATATTTGATGGCCTTGAAGGTATTACTTGTCCACTTTTAAATATGAATTTTTATACATTTAATAGTTGTATGATTCCTGGTTTGACCATTATGAAATGTAGAAACCATTATTTGAAGCGACCAAAATATCAATATTTGGACAAACTCTGCGGAATAATGTTAATGGATAATTACCATAGAAAGTACAAAATAATTGGTTGCCAGGGGATTATTTAATTTGGTGGTACTTTCAGTTTCATAAAATATTCACCAATTATTTATAAACTGCTGTAAAAGATTTCACGAAAATCAACCATTTGACGGATGCATTAATAGAACCGCAAAATGTGTAATATTTCATGGTGCACATGGGAAAAAAACATCGATAGTGACAAAAAAAACATCGATAGTGGGGAAATTGGTAAATATCGATACTATCGATAGTGCCATCGATTGTTTTCCAACTCTAGTGCATCATCCAAAATAAATTGCTTTTCGCTGTCAAAAGTAAAGTGTGTACCGAACAGCATGGTTTCTTTCCAGGCCGCTCAACAGTATCTAACTTTGCTTAGACGATTGTATCGCAGCCTTTCAATCAGGGTATCAAGTTGACACCGTTTATACAGACTTCTCTAAGGCCTTTCATAGGGTTTCCCAAGTGATCCTGATTAAAAAATTAGCACGCATTGGTTTCCACTCAGTATTCCTTAGATGGATCGCTTCTTACTTGCACAATCGTCGTTGCATGGTTGCTGTTTACAACGATAGATCTATTCCGTTTGTTGCTTGTTCTGGGGTACCACAAGGTAGTATTCTGGGACCGTTGTTGTTTGTTTTGTTTATCAACGACATTTGCTCTTGCTTCGCGTCAGCAAGATTTTTGCTATATGCAGATGACCTTAAGATCTACTCGTTGATCAGAAGCTATCATAACTCTGCATTGATGCAAATCGATTTCGATAATGTGAGTAACTGGTGTACCAACAATCGTTTGTCCCTGAACATAACCAAGCGTTTCCATTTAACATTTTCTAAGCCTGCCAATGTCATTGCCACCTATTACCACATATCTAACTCGCCCCTGTCACGGGTGAGTGAAATCAAAGATTTGGGAGTAATATTTGATTCTATGCTTGCCTTTACAAGACATATAAATTTTATTATTGCGAAACCATACGCCATGCTTGCTTTTGTCAGGCGTCATAGCTCGGATTTCTCCGATCCCTACACGCTAAAGCTTTTATATACTGCGTTTGTGCGTTCAAAACTGGAGTATGTCTCCTTCATTTTGTCTCCATATTATACGTGCCATGCTGCTAGAATTGAACGGATCCAGAAAGTATTCTTATACTTTGCGTTGCGTAATTTACGCTTCTCGGATCCTATCCCCACCTATGAATCACGATGCCTAGTGATCAAATTAAAATCATTGCAGATTAGAAGAATAACCCTATCTTTGTCTTTCGTTTTCGATTTGATCAGCGGTGATGTTGACATGATGCCCCATGCTCCTTGGGAGGATTTTCTTTAGTATTCCGGCTAGAGCCCTTCGTAGTTCGGAGTTTTTCTATGTTGGTATTTTTAAAGCTATTTATGTTCGAAATGCTCCTATTACTCGAGCCCTAATTGAGTTCAATAGAATCTCTAAATTTATTGAGATAGATTTTTCATTTCTAAAAGATCGCTTTTTGAAATCTTTGAATACTTTTTATAAATAGTATATTTAGTCATAATTTTCGTTTTTTTCTAAATACTGGCTGGCTTCCAAAACGTATCAATACAATGTTTGGAAACTGTTATACTGCGGTATTCACACTGTTTGTATATGCAGAGTTGCGACACATTGCAACCATATACATTGCATATTTTAAATACTCAATATACCAATAAACAATTTTAATGAATTTTCCATTTTTAAAACACCAATGGTAACCAATAACAAACGAAGCAACAACTTTGTTTCTGATGCGCTGATTGCGCTAGCGATGCGTTTCGATAAAATTTCGGATGCGTTTTGGAAAAGTATACATCGTCAACATTTTGTGGTTCGGCGTTATTGAACGTTATACTTTGTACGTATGCAAAGCAATTGACGTTTTGGAAGTCAGCTACTGTTTAACTTGTATATAAATGTATGTCTACTTAGCCTATAAGAATTTTTTATGTTCATTGTCATTGGCTTAATAAATAAATAAATAAATAAATTTATTATTATAAACTCTTCATACTCTGGTGTAGACTTGTATCAGATTCTATAAAATTGTAGTGTTATGAGCGGAATCACTTATAATGGGCAGATAACTTATCAGATTTATATGTTGCAAAAAATCTAATTGAATTATAGGCAAATATATAGTCAAAATCTTAAGGGATTCGCCACGATAGCAACGCTTGCATCGTTGGGGATTTGGGGTTTAAAGAAAAAACTTTGAATTAATAAAATATTCAACAGTTCACTTTATTGGGTTAAAAAGTTCAGGTTTTCATTTGAGTTGTTACAAAGCACAAGAAGCGAAGGTTTTTATTCCGTCAGCGGTCGCGAATGATTTGACGATTCGGCTTTTCCTCCCTCTTAATTTCGGTGGCCAAGAATTGAGGCATTTTAGAGGTCAATGAGGTTGCCACAGTCCTCATTATGACCATACCGGCCCCCTGCACCGGTGCAGCCTGGTGCAAGTGTTGTTGTAGATCGTAGAGTGACGATACTGCCGCATTGACCAGGTGATGCAACTGCTGTCGGCGTTTCTTGACGTGGTCATTGCGAATTAGAGGCGCTTTTCGTTGACGACTGAATTTATCTCGCTTGGTGGTTTGCCGCGGATCATCATGGTGATTAGTAGATCGACTGGCCTCGTTGTTTGGCTTTCGTTGACGGCAATGATACAGCCGGGATTGCACGCTCCGACGGTGCTGCGTAGTGGAGTGCAGCCCCGATTTGACAGTCACCTTGCTAGCGAAGCGTTGAGGCTTTTTTTCATCATGGCGAGTTTACAAATGCGGCATCTATGTCGAGACGAGCATGAACCGGTTTGGTGAGAACTGGCAAGGCAGTTCATGCAATATTTGTGATTTCTAACTGCTTCGATTCTTTCGGGGACATCCATATTCCGAAAACTGGCGCACGCTTGTAGGGGGTGAAATTGGCAACAAATCTGACACTGATATAAATCGGGTGATCTGAAAAACACAAACAAGTGGATTAGAAATAAGGCAATGGAAGGTTGTAATGCAATCAAGCATACATTTTACCTTATATGAATTCGCCTTTTACTAATCTATTACAATTAAGAATTAAGAAGTTACGATATTGAAAAATGCAACCCTGTTGTTTTGCGAAAACAGCTAACGTTAAGTCAAAAAGTGGAAAATAAATTGGCGCCATTCCATACGCGCCATTAAACTCGAAAAGACGTGTTCTTAATTTTAAAGTTTCAAGAGTTCGGTCTCCCGGCCTTCGGGCACGTACAGACCCGGAAGCCAAGCGGAAAAACCTGCTAACGAGCCTGAGACTGCTGCGCCGTTCGACTTTCGCAGAAACTGCGAAACAGCAGCACTTGAGTGCGAGCACCAGCGGAGCGCTAGGGCTCCACCGAACAGTGCGACCCCAGCGGAGCACCCACGCGAGACAAGGAAAAGTGCGGCGTGTGTGTGTGTGGTAAGAGGTCAGTTCACATGGCGACCGAGACTGCGGCTTGCAAGATGGAGGCCCCCGGCGTGAAAAATGCAAAACCAAATAAACGTTTTAAAACTAAAAATTAAACAAACTCAAACGTACATATGACGCCGAAAACGCGTAAAAATTAAAAAAAAAAAATGAACTGAATTTTCGATTTAAGATCAAAACCCGTACATACAAATACAAATAGTGGCGGTAACTAAAAATAAAAAATAAATAAACACGCGTATATACATATACGCATATACGCATATACATATGTGATGGCAAGAATATAAAAACGAGATGAACTCTATTCAATTTCACACAAATCACATACAGTGGTGGCGGTTAAAAAATTTAAAACTATAAATTACAAAACAAAACCTACAAAATCAAAATACGCACAATTCATTATATAAAAATAAAAAATAAAAATAAAATAAATAAATCACAAAAAAGCGGTGGTACCAAATTTTTAAAACTCTATACATACAAAATTACTGAAAAAACCAAAAATGTACAGTTAAAACAAAAAGAAAACGGTGGTACCAAATTTGAACAGTTAACAAAAACATTGTTGGTGATGATTGGTGGACCGGTAACAAAGTGAAACAACAAAAAGTGCGGTTAAAAATTTAAAAACTCTAAAACTGAAATAAGTGAAAAAGTAAAAGTACAGTACTCCAAATAATAGTTGCACCAAAAACGCATCATATATCTGTTGTATAACGGCAAAAACGCCATCCACCAACCATAGCTGTACCCATGGCCACGCCATGCTACTGTTGTATAAAGGCATAGGCACCACGCCATAAAAGCGTCGCTAAGCCTTGGCGCGACGCAAGACAGCGAATTGTTATGATACAGACTGAGCGGGGGAACAATCAGCGAGAACACAACAACATCAACTTAGCAAAGCAGAGCAACAAGAACAGCACCACGAGTAGCGGTTTGCAGCATGGTATGATGCACAGTGTGCAAAAATTTCAAATTTTTTTTCCCCTCCATTTAACATTTTCATGTATCTACATATATAAAAACCAATGTACCTATTATTTCTATTTCATACGTATGTATATATATACATATCATTTGCTTATATATATATATTAAAATATGTTAATACATGCTTTCAACTGTATGCATATATGTGGTACTATTTTGCTTATGGAATTTCAGCTTCTGCGGTACAGTAGTGTGCTAATTTACTACAATCTTTATTTTTAACGTAACTTTGTGACAAATTAATGGTTTTTAACTAGAATTTTGCTTCGGTGCTTTGCAGCATTAGGCTGGAGTCACATTTTTGAATTTTGATGACCGTTATTTTTCGAATATTCAATACAACCGCTCATCAATTTAAAATTTTAAATCGAATTTTCGCCTGTGCCATGCCGTGTTTTTTATACAAAATTTGTGCTACTTCTTAATTGTTTTCTCGAAGGAAAACACCGTGACGTAAATAAAAGTTTGCGAAACCCAACAATTTTTCTTAATCAAAAAAAAAAGTTTGAAAAACAAAAAACCATCTTTTAAATTGCATGTGAGATATCACAAAGGAAAACAACATCCTTTTCCTATTGCATGGTTATACCCCTTATTGCATGCCAAATTTTCAGCGAACTATAATATTTGACTATTTCCTCAGTAAGTAATACATATATTCTTTTTATAAGCTTTTATTTAAATTGGTCATCCCGCGCAAATCACGGAAATTTCCAATCGATTTTAAACTGACTTCCCGACAAGTTAGAGACTTGAAATTTTCAGCATAGTTCCAATCACGATGACACTGCAATTTAAAATGTAAATGAATTCTCCATATGGTCCAAGGGTCTTGATTCAAGGCGGTCAAAAAATAGTAAGATTTATGGCTAACAGAGCGTAATTTGCCAAAAAACGTAAAACCACTATAAAGTTGTTAAAGCTGCCGGCGCCCCGCGGCGGTAGTGTAGCAAAGATATTCCTAGTCTAGATATGAGCCTAGTTGTAGGCATCATATCAAGGAGATACAATTAAAAGACTCCAGATGTCGCCCCGCCAGAAGAAGTTAAATATTGCGCCTAAATATATGCCATGCTATAGCGGAAATGGACGACACGCCATTTCTTTAAATAAAATTAACTGCTGCTATATGTACATATGTATGTTTATACAAAACGTAAGCAAACAACATTTGGCTTCATTGCAAGTTGAATTATTTTAATATCTATTGCAAAATTTTGTACATAAAATAAAATAACACTTTTTAATATACAATGCTTTTATAAATGGACTAAAAATTATAAAATAAAATAATGTAAAAAAAAAATATTTTTTAAAAACAAGCTTTTATTTAACCTGTACAATAGGCTGGGTCGATTTTGTATGGGGGAAAATAAAAGTCGTTTGACCGCATTGTAATAGTAATATTATGATGTCTTAGGTCTTAGCCAATTGTTATTGGCCACGAAAGATTAATTTAAAACTTACCTTTAGCCCGCGCAATTGCATCAAAGTATACGAATTTTGAAAATGAAACTTTGGCTGGTAATATCTATGGAATGCGTTAATTTTTATAAATCGGACGATATATCAAATTAAGGGTTATTAAATTTAGTACCTCACGTTCATTTACCATTTTTCAATAAGTCTACTAGTTTTTAAGATATTAAGCTAAAACTTACAAAAGCTATAATTTTCCCTTATGAATTTTCAATTCTTCATTACTTCAGCAACCAAGTGAAAAATATAAAAAAGTGAGACGGGATTTATTTCAAACGTTTTAATGTTTTCGGATGTCTATATAGTATTAAAAGGACCATGGACTTGGTCACGCCGATTTGGTCAGTTTACAAAATCCTGATGAATGAAATGAAATATGTATCGTCAAAGAATAGGAATCGTTTGATAAGTTAATAGTAGTTGCATACATTAACATAATACAGTTAGGGTGGGAAACGCCCATTTTAAGTCAATTTATGCAGTCTTGAAAATTGGTGCGGAATAGTTTTATTAGTCAACGAAGACGCACATTTTTCGCGGTTTCTAAATTTGCCGCTATATGAAAGTAGGAGACGTGAAATAATTGTTTAGATATAGTGCATAAGTATTTTAGTTAATTGCATTATGTGAAAAAAGTGTTTAACATATCCTGGGAAATCCTTTTGAAGACTCTCCAATTGGACGATAGTGCTTCGCATTCAGCTTGAACGAAAAAAGGCGCTCCCTGGAACACTTTTCTGTAATCCGGCTCTTTTATCTAAACGTTTTTTATACAATTGAAGATACATTTTTTTTAGAAAAAAAAACTGGAGATCCACTTAAGTTTTTCGATATAACTTTGGTAAATGTTACTCGATCGGCACGTAGTAAGTACCAAATTGAAGGAGAGACTTACTGTTACTGATTTATAGTAATAATATTATAAAAATAGTTCAGATTATAAACAAATTGTTTTAAATTAAAAACATGTTGAATATTTTTTTTTTGTAATTTTCCTTTATTTGCAATTTTTATATTGTGCATAAACATAAGTAAACTAATTAGTGTTTCTAGAAGTTGTGCCTATTCAGTGTTTCCATACTCACTTGCATAAACCAAAATTTTTCCACGATGATGCAAAATAATGGCTTTTCTATTAGAGCTACCGAAATTGTTCCTAAATTTGCAAAAATTCGCAAACTATAGCTAATATTAAAACAAGATTAGAATATTTGCAACCAGCGACCTAAATGAACGGCAGCAATATTAATGCTGTTCTTTACATCTTTTGACTATAAGCCAGTGCAATCATCAAGAGAACAATTCAAAATGTATTGAAAAAAGATAACTTTGAGATTAACGATAAGCTAAAGGGCTGCGAAAAATTATATTTGACTTTATCTTTTGCATTAACTGATTCATTATTTAATAATATGCACCAAACCTTTTTGCTGAACCCAGAATTTTTAACAAGAATTGGTCTTATTCGACTAGTGTGCTGTGGGTGAATTGGCGGTCGATGCGCGGGCTCTTAATATTAAAATAAAATACTAATATTTTGCAGGCTTCTTGTTGACTTCATGATACATTATATTTTCACTATTACCAAGGGATCTGAGTAAAATTAGATTTTCGACCCGCCCTACTGTACAATCAAAGGAATAAAATGAAGTAGTGTAACAAAAGATTTTTTAGCAAGAAAATTTTGTCAAAACTGCACTAAAGTGAATAAAATAAAATAAGTTAAGATCTCGTTAAAGTTACTAAAAGCCATTTAGTGAAAGGAGTTATTCAAACTCTAATGAAAATTACTAACAATTTGTACTATTTACTTCGTTTTTAAAAAAGCTTTTCGCGCGAATAGGAAACCGGCATTTAAATATCTGCATACATACATACCTTACCAATTATGCATGTACGCTGAATTCGCCGACAAGTCATTTATTAGTCTATGTTCATCAATAATTAGAGAATATTATAGTGGGGATCCGTTAGCGCTTGATTCTTTTCTCGACAAAATAAGTTTAATAGAAGACCTAGCTGAAGAAAACCTAACCAGTACGTTGATAGCATTTTTAAAATCGAAATTAGAGGGAAAAGCTCGCGAAGCATTACCCACGCAAATACTATCAGTTCATGACATCGAAATTGCTCTACGTGGAAGGATTAAACCTGATACAGTATATTTTGCTTTGCTGCCTCTATGCTTAAGTGCACATTTAAGATACCTACCCCAAAATGGGCATCAAAAGCATTATTTTTAACATTTATAAGGAAACTGCTCCGATAGATGCATTCAACATACCTGCACATTGGCGATACCTACCTTAAAAATTGTGCGGATAGTATCAATTATCAATGAAAGTATGACGTTTACCTGCACTGGCCCTACAATTACCTAATTTTACAACTTTTATTTATTTTGATCATCTCGCAGAACAACGAAAATGGCTATCAATTTATGTAGTTATATAGATAATTACATAACATTCGGTAAAAATTTCGCTTGCAGTAATTTCTACATGGTAAGTGCCCCGCCAATGTTTGGTTTCATAGGGATTCGGATACCTTCCTCATTGAAGTAGTAAAGAAAATTCGCTTAAGTGCCTTTATCGGTTACGTGCACAAGTTTTTCGTGCAAAGAAGGATGTGCAGCTAAGCAAAATATACTGTAATTCCAATAACTATACAGATTTTGCTAAACGCGTAGAAGAGCTGGCCGACTCTTTACAGCGTTCCTTAATTATTGAAGGAATGACTTAACAGAAAGCTCACGAAATGGCCGTTGAGCAAACTGTAAATGTTTGTCGATTAAATGCCAAGTCGGATCTAGTCAAGTTGATACTTGCTTCAACAACATTTTCCGATTCCAAAGTCGTAGTAGCCAAGCTGATAGTGGAGCAAAATAACGAAGTAAAGGAGCGTCAGGTTTTAGCATTTCGCACACGCGGAAGTAGTTTTTCCAGAAATTTATGTGGTAGTTTTCGTGGGCAGAGTAATTCTAACCCAAATCGCAATTTTACTGGTTATAGGAACAGGTTTTCTTCAGGCAACGGAAATCAGCGCTATCGACTCGCTAACGGAAACACCTACCAAGGGGGCAACAATAATAACCGTTTTAACAATAATCGTGGTAGCAATAGGAACAACACCAATAATAGCAGATCTTCGAACAATAGGGGTAGAAACGCAAATGTCCGTGCTTTAAACGCTCACGCCCCTCAGGAGCGAACACTGGGGGAGCAGGAGCTAGACAACTAAACGATTTTCCATAACAAAAGGCATTTACTGCTTGAATCTAAATTATTCCGATTTTATACAATTAAAAACTTCCGGGTCAAATAAATTATGCACATTTTTGGTCGACACGCAGGCCGACATTTCTTTAATTAAAATTTCAAGTTTTAACAAAAATTTTCCAATTGATTCAAGTGATATCAACCGCATCAGGGGCGTTACTTCGAACACTGTTTCCACTCTGGGTAAAATCACGACAAATTTAACTTTTTCTGACTTTTTTATAAAACATACGTTACATGTGGTTAATGACGAGTTTAACATCCCTGCAGACAGTATATTGGGTAAAGACTTCTTGAAAGTCAATAAATGTGTTATCAGCTATGCAAGCAATTGCATTTTCCTCTGGGTAGGTAACAAAAAAGTCGCGATTCCGATTCTTCACGGAACTGAAAGCGATACCTGCGTAATTCCACCCAGATGCGAAGTTTTTCGACTTTTTAATTTAGGAAGTTCACCGGAACCACTTTCTGTGGAGTCACAAGAAATCGATAACGGTGTATTCACGGCAAGGTGCATAATTATACAAGTAACCCAATCGCCAAAGTCATAAATACCACAAGTGACATAAGATACGTAAAGAACTGTAACATTCGGACTGAAAAACTCTCTAATTTCTATGTTTATTCCATTAATAAGACAAGAAACGATGACAACCGGACAAAAGAACTGATTAAGACTTTGAAAAAACAAATTCCTAGTTACGCTGAAAGCGAATTGCTCAACTTTTGTGTATATTACGCAGATATATTCGCACTTCCGGACGACAAAATGACATTAAACAACTTTTACGAAAAAAAACTAAGATTGACAGAGAACAACCCAGTTTACATAAAAATTACCGATTACCATATTCCCAGCGTGAAGAAATAAACCGTCAAGTTAACAAGTTATTAGAAAATGAATTAATCGAGGAAAGTTACTCAAATTATAATAGCCCTTTAATTGTTGTTCCGAAAAAAGACACTAAAGGTCAAAAAGCGTACCGCATGTGCGTCGATTTCCGTACTGTTAATAAGAAACTGATTGCCGATAAGTTCCCTCTTGCGCGAATAGATGACATTTTAGACAACCTTGGCCGAGCGAAATATTTTTCAACTTTAGACCTCTTTTCAGGATTTCATCAAATCCCTTTACACGTTGACTCACGTGACGTAACATCCTTTAGAACCGACCGAGGAGCATTTAGGTGGAAAGTATTACCGTTTGGCTTAAACGTAGCACCAAACTCATTCTCACGAATGATGACAATTGCTTTTTCCGGTATTCCGCCCAATGTGGCATTTCTTTACGTCGACGATATAATCGTAATTGGTTGTAGCGAGGCACACCACATAAA
>NW_023458646.1:18220-18983 GCF_013731165.1 Rhagoletis pomonella | reverse complement strand
AAAATGAACTGAATTTTCGATTTAAGATCAAAAACCGTACATACAAATACAAATGGTGGCGGTAACTAAAAAAAAGAAAACTAATCAGGCGTTTATACATGCATATACGCATATACATATGTGATGGCAAGAATATAAAAACGAGATGAACTCTATTCAATTTCACACAAATCACATACAGTGGTGGCGGTTAAAAAATTTAAAACTATGAATTACAAAACAAAACCTACCAAATCAAAATACGCACAATTAATTATATAAAAAAAAAATATATAAAAAAAAATCACAAAAAAAGCGATGGTACCAAATTTTTAAAACTCTATACATACAAAATTACTGAAAAAACCAAAAATGGACAGTTGAGAAAAAAAAGCGGTAGTACCAAATTTGAACAGTTAACAAAAACATTGTTGGTGATGATTGGTGGACCGGTAACAAAGTGAAACAACGAAAAGTGCAGTTAAAACAAAAATTTAAAAACTTTAAAACTGAAATAGGTGAAAAAGTAAAAGTACATTACTCCAAATAATAGTTGCACCAAAAACGCATCATATATCCGTTGTATAACGGCAAAAACGCCATCCCCCAACCATAGCTGTACCCATGACCACGCCATGCAACCGTTGTATAACGGCATAGGCACCACGCCATCTGTCTGCTGTCTGTCATGCTGTCTGAGTACAGTAACAGTATGTATGCATGTATGTATGTATGTATATATGTATTCCAGCGTTAATAAATATTTTGCTTCGAGAACGAAGCA
>NW_023458646.1:17106-18120 GCF_013731165.1 Rhagoletis pomonella | reverse complement strand
AATTAGTGAATGCAGGTATGTGCAACAAGGTGTCGTTTTGCACTTAGGAATTTTGTTGTCAAACCTAAGTTTTGTGCATGCGCCATGCTAACATGTACACCCCGTAAACTCTTGTCAACCAACTACTGTCAAGTGCAGCTGATTTGCCGCTATCTAAACTTGACAGTGTGGTTGTTGTTGTCAATTCTATACATCCATTTGCTTATTTGCTTTATTGTATAGTTTCAGGCAGGCTCTTCCTAAACAATGTATTGGTTGCCTTTTCAATTTTTCCTAATAAACAATCTTTGTACCACGATAAAAATAAAATCTTAATAAGCTACAATAATATAATACAAATACAAATTTCTTTACTTCAGAGGTGTTATGAACATTAATATTACCTAATAACCACTCAGGGGACCTCTGACTTTTAAAATGACACCTCATTAGTGGAATTGCTTACATAGAAAAGTAGAAAAAGGGAGACAAACAAAAAAAACACCTTAGAGAAATAATATATAAGATTTTAGCCTTTGGATTTTTAATACATCTATTTTTAAATAGTTGTATAAAGTTCTAAAAAGTCAATAATCGAGTACTCAAGTAAAGAAAAAGGTTAAGACCCCGAAACTCACATAGCGTACACTCTGGACACACCTTTATTGCCTTGTACGCATACGTATATTTGTACATACATATAAACCAACTCAAAAATATTAAGGTGCTAACACACTGCGGCTACAAAATTTTTAACAACCTCAATATAAAATAAACAAAACAAAGAAAAAATAATAATAGTAATAATAAGTTTGTATTACACTTGCAATAATATATATCTAGATTGCATACGTTCATACATATTTTGGAACGCATTGTCTCTATTACTTAGCTCATTACCCAGTAACCCTAAAGCTTTAGACTCAACCCTATAATTGAAATAATTGGGTCAGATCAAGAATTTCTCGAACCTGATCAAAAGTCTTCAAACACTAAGAAGCGTGATAATTCCAAATCGAGGTCGGATAAAGAGTT
>NW_023458646.1:14783-17006 GCF_013731165.1 Rhagoletis pomonella | reverse complement strand
AACACTAAGAAGCGTGATAATTCCAAATCGAGGTCGGATAAAGAGTTGAAAAAATTCATATTTGAAACAAATAGATTGGATGTGTTTTTCTCCTTGTTTAAGACCAAACAGAAGCTCTTTTAAATGTAAAATTTGCGCAACTCGACCAAAACTGGCAAATGGTATTAGAAACATACCAGGCCGTGTTTCTCTCAGACACATACTCAAATGTTAGTGAATCAGTTGAGCAAAAATACTCAAAATGTAGTGATAGTTACCAAAACTGTAAAGCTCAGATGACGGAAGCTCTAGAACTCTTTAAGCCCAAAGCCACAGTCCCTAGCACACTAAACCCGGCAACTGCAGAAACTAACTCGGTATCTTCCGTAGTATTTTTACAAGTTCCACCATGCGGTACTCAGGACTTTTATGGTGGATATCAAGAGTGGCCAGCCTTTAGAGATATGTTTATGGCCGTATACATAAGGCACCCGAAGTTAACTCCCGCTCAATAGTTATATCACATACGATATAAAACAAAGGGCCAAGCTGGTATCATACTAAAACAGTACCCACTCAGCGATGAAAGCTTCGAACTCGCATGGGAAGCTCTAAGGTCACGATATGAAAATCTTCGAATACTTTTTGATAACCAGCTTAAAACTCTTCTTAAGTTGAACCCAGTTTATGGCAAAAATAGCCAATCTCTTCAGAAATTACAGACGAGTATTATTAACTGTCTCTCAATATTAAAATCCCAAGGCGTGTCTGTAACCAACTGGGACCCAATACTAATACACATATGCACCTCCAAACTCCCCGAAGAGACATTAGCTCTTTGAGAACAGTCTCTTTCTTCAAGAAAAGACCTTACACTATGGTCCGAAATGGATGCATTTTTAACCACTCGCTAAGAAGTAGTGGAAAGGTTAAAACTCACCGACCCCAAAAACCCAAGCAAACTCAAAATACAAACTTAAACCAAAGTTTTCCGAAATTTCAACCCTAAATTAACTAAACGAAAGCTCAAAGTTTTAACTCAAACCCGAACCCAGATGAAACTCGCACATACCATAGTGACTAGAAATATGTAAACTCCTACAAATTATGCACACCGACTTAAAACATGCCCAAAATTTAAAGCAATATCAGTCCAAGAAAGATTGAAATTTGTGAAAGAAAATGGATACTGTCTAAATTGCCTAGCATTTTCCCACATAGCTAGAGAATCTGAAAGTAGCTTTCCGTGTGTATTCTGTCAAAAATCATATCATTCGCTACATTTTAACCCTAAAACTCAAACTCAAATTCAATACCCAAAAAATGGACAGTGCACACGACTTCAGCTAGTCCCACAGAGGAAGCACCAGGAAGTACGGAACCCGATAAACTTCCAACCTCTTCGTCCGCGGCTATGCAGCAAGAGCAGGAATCCATTCAAGCGCATCACACAAGTAGTAAAGAAAAAATACTACTCCACACCGCTATAGTTCCAATTTTTCACTTAGGTGACATTTATAAGGTGCGGGCATTAATAGACCCAGGTTCAGAAAAAACTTTTTTCTCCGCCAGAGTGAAAAATTTGTTGAAACTCTCAACAAAAAAGGCACACTACGAGATTTCCGGTATGGGTGGTAGAATCGTACAGAATTCTACCCAAATTTGCCCAATAACCCTATGCACAACGGACACAAATATTAAAGTAGAAACAAATGCTATTGTTCTACCCAACTCACAGAATTTCTACCAGCATTCACAGTAAAGGATGTTGACTGAACACAATTCGCCTCGCTAGATATTGCCGATCCCTCACGTTTTACTCCAGGTAAAATAGACTTGGTGATAGGCAGAGATTTAATCCCGAGAATATTTCTGTCAGGCGTTAAAAATGTTTCCGATAGCTTGTTGGCACAAAATATCATATTCGGATGGATTTTAAGTGGCCCAGTTCAAGCTCAAGTCTCAGCATTCTCCACCCGAGTCGAACCAACACCCGACGGCTCATTATGCGACCTTTTCAAAAGATTTTGGGAGCAAGAATACGTTGTGGACCCTGCTCAACCCTCGGAAGAAGACCAAATATGCGAAACTCTATACCAGAACACCACAATTAGAAGAGCAGATGGTCGATACGAAGTGCGACTACCTTTTAAAAAAGACTTTCCGGAATCTCTCGCCCTTGGACATTCCCGATTCTCAACCATAAGCCCATTTTTAAGTATTGAACGGAGTCTCGTCAAAAAA
>NW_023458646.1:13363-14683 GCF_013731165.1 Rhagoletis pomonella | reverse complement strand
CTACGATTCGCGACGTAAGTCTTCCAAACGTAAGGTGTTTTCTCCAAGAGAAGAGTCGCACCACAAATATACGCTTGCTTTTTGTAACGAGAGTTGCGAACGGGTTTGTGCTATGAGTTTCGATAGCAGGACAGCACCGCAAAGCTCTAAACGTGGAAGACTGACGGTACGAAGCGTGGCGGCCTTACTTTTTGTAACAAAAAGTCGGCAAGTTGGTGGGTTTTCTCCATCTTGACAAAGAATGTAAAGACATGCGCAATAAGCTTCGTGAGAAACATCGCAAAATCCATGAATTTGGACAGTTTACGTAGGAGAAACCCAATCCATCGGGATATTTTGATGGATTCTACTGAACGAAGATTTTCTATGATTGTGATCCACGTGTGTAGCGAGTTGGGCTTAGCGCATTCGTCCCAATCTGTTGTCTCTTTCCAAAGAGTTTGCAGAAGGATTTTCGCTCTTATCATTATAGGCGAAAGCCATCCTGCCGGGTCAAACAGTTTAGCAACTGAAGAGAGTATTTGGTGTTTGGTTGCCGAGTGTGGAGTTTGGGGTGGAATAAATGTATATGAAAATTAATCAGATACTGCGTTCCACTGAATACCTAGAGTTTTTGTTGTACTCCGGTCTTCCACTTTTAAGAAGTTTGAGTCTAAGGGATTGGTGCTGGGTATTTCATCGAGTATTTTGAAATTATTGGCTGTTATCTTCTTGAGTGGAAAGCTAGCCGAGTTTAGGGCTTGAGTTAGTTGAGACAATGAATTTTTTGCAGTTTCTATATCATGCCCGCCGGAAAACACATGTGGTACGTATGTTTCCTGTTTAACCACTTTTTTTTTTGTTTTACACCGGGTGTCACTATTTTCAGCTTGTATTCTCTTATTGGGTGTTCAAGTGCTTTTCGAAAAACAATCCTCTGAAAATCTTGATCGTTTTCGTGAACCAATATTTGGTGGTACATTTTTTTAATGTCGCCGTTGAATACGAACTGAAACAGTCTCCAATTGATGATTAGAAATGTTAGATCTAGTTGGAGAGTGTGCCCTGTATAGAGAACCCCATTTAAGGAATTACCAGAGTTTGAAGATTTAGAAGCGTTAAAAACTACTCTCACTTATGTTGTTCTACTCTCAGGGCGAAGAACCGCGTGATGGGGCAAGTAAAATGAAAAATATTTGCCACTTCTTACAACTTCATGAGGTGTGGTGGGTTCCATGTAATTTTCGGTGAGGTATTCTTCTAAAACATCTGAGTAGGTTTCTCTAATATCAGATTTTTTGACGAGACTCCGTTCAATACTTAAAAATGGGCTTATGGTTG
>NW_023458646.1:3490-13263 GCF_013731165.1 Rhagoletis pomonella | reverse complement strand
CAACCATAAGCCCATTTTTAAGTATTGAACGGAGTCTCGTCAAAAAACCTGATATTAGAGAAACGTACTCAGATGTTTTAGAAGAATACCTCACCGAAAATCACATGGAACCCACCACCCCTCATGTAGTTGTAAGAAGCGGCAAATATTTTTCATTTTACTTGCCCCGTCACGCGGTTCTTCGCCCTGAGAGTAGAACAACATAAGTGAGAGTAATTTTTAACGCTTCTAAATCTTCAAACTCTGGTAATTCCTATACAGGGCCCACTCTTCAAATAGATCTAACATTTCTAATCACCAATTGGAGACTGTTTCAGTTCGTATTCAACGGCGACATTAAAAAAATGTACCACCAAATATTGGTCCACAAAACGATCAATATTTTCAGAGGATTGTTTTTCGAAAAACACTTGAACATCCAATAAGAGATTCTTCTTCTTCTTATTTGGCGCTGTAACCGCCTAACCGATTTTGGCCGAGTCCAAAACAGCACGCCAGTCATTTCTCTTCTGTGCTAACTGACGCCAATTGAAAATGCCAAGTGAAGCCAAGTTCTTCTCCACCTGGTCTTTCCAACGCAGAGGAGGCCTTCCTCTTCCTCTGTTACCAGCATCGCGGCCCGCGTTGAATATTTTCAGAGCAGGAGCGTTTCTGTCCATCCGAACGACATGGCCAAGCCAGCGGAGCCGCTGAATTTTAATTCGCTGCACTATGTCTATATCGTTGTAAAGCTCATACAGCTCATCGTTAAATCGTCTGCGATATTCGCCATTACCAAAGCGTAAAGGTCCGTTAATCTTTCGCAGAATCTTTCTCTCGAAAACTCCAAGAGCCGCCTCATCAGATGCTTTCATTGTCCATGCTTCCGCGCCATACACCAGCACAGGCATGATGAGTGACTTATAGAGTGTGATCTTTGTACGACGAGAGAGGACTTTACTTCTCAATTGCCTACTCAACCCAAAGTAGCACTTGTTGGCAAGAGTGATTCTCCGTTGGATTTCAAGGCTGACATTATTATTGGTGGTAATGATGGTTCCCAAATAAACGAAGTCGTCTACTTTTTCAAACTTGTAACTGTCAACAGTGACGTGGGTGCCAAGACGCGTATGCTCTGACTGTTTGTGTGATGACAGGAGATACTTCGCTTTGTCCTCGTTCACCACCAGACCCATTCGCTTTGGTTCTCTATCCAATCCCGAGAAGGCAGAACAGACGTAGCCCTTGTTTTTACCGATAATATCGATGTCGTCGGCATACGCCAGCAATTGTACGCTCTTATAAAGTATTGTGCCTGAGTGGTTCAGTTCTGCGGCTCTTATTATCTTCTCCAACATAAGATTAAAGAAATCACACGAAAGGGAGTCCCCTTGTCTGAAACCTCGTTTGGTATCAAACGGCTCGGAGAGGTCCTTCCCTATTCTGACGGAGCTGGTGGTATTGCTCAACGTCATTTTACACAGCCGTACTAGTTTCGCGGGGATTCCAAATTCAGACATCGCGGCATAAAGGCAACTTCTCTTCGTGCTGTCGAAAGCGGCTTTGAAATCGACAAATAGATGGTGTGTGTCGATCCTATTCTAGCGGGTCTTTTCCAAGATTTGGCGTATTGTGAATACCTGACCTATGGTGGATTTTCCAGGCCTAAAGCCACACTGATAAGGTCCAATCAGCTCGTTGACGGTGGGCTTCAGTCTTTCGCACAATACGCTCGATAAGACCTTGTAACCTATGCTTAGAAGGCTAATTCCGCGGTAGTTGGCGCGTATGGCGGGGTCGCCTTTCTTGTGGATTGGGCAGAGCACACTTAAATTCCAGTCGTCGGGCAAGCGTTCATCTGACCATATTCTGCATGCGAGCTGATGCATGCACCTCATCAGCTCCTCGCCGCCGTACTTGAATAGCTCGGCTGGCAGGCCGTCAGCTCCAGCAGCTTTGTTGTTTTTCAGGCGCGTAATCGCTATTCGTACCTCGTCATAGTCAGGCGGTGGGACAGCTACTCCATCATCATCGACTGGGGACTCGGGTTCGTCTTCCTCACTACTTTCAGCGCTGCTACCATTCAGTAGGTTATAAAAGTGTTCCCTCCACAATTTAAGTATATTCTGGACATCGGTCACTAGGTCGCCATTGTTGTTCTTACAGGAGTTCGCCCCGGTCTTGAAACCTTCCGTAAGTCGCCTAACCCTCTGGTAGAATTTTCGGGCGTTCTTCCTGTCGGCCAGCATCTCAAGCTCTTCGCACTCACGTATTTCGGCCTCTCTCTTCTTATTGCGGCAAATACGTCTCGCTTCCTTCTTCAGTTCCCTATAACGGTCCCACATGGCTCGCGTTGCGCCCGATCGCAGCGTGGCCCTGTAGGCGCATCTTTTTTCTCTGCGGCTTCTTGACATTCCTCATCGTACCAGTTGTTCTTTCGGGCTCGCTGAAATCCAACTACTTCTTCGGCGGCGGTACTTAATGATCGGGAAATGTGGTTCCACTGCTCGCGTACGTCGGATTGTTGAAGAGTGCTCTCAGAGAGCAGGTGTGTGAGTCGAGTGGCGAATAAATTGGCCGTCTGTTGTGATTGCAGCTTTTCGACGTTAAGCTTTCCTTGCATTGTTGGGCGCACATTTTTTGCTGCACAGAGGCGGGTGCGTATCTTGGCTACAACAAGATAGTGGTCCGAGTCGATGTTTGGCCCTCGGAGTGTACGTACGTCCAAAACGCTTGAAGCATGCCTTCCGTCTATCACAACATGATCGATTTGGTTTCTCGTTTTTCGATCTGGAGACAGACATGTAGCTTGGTGGATGTTCTTATGCTGGAACCTAGTACTACATATTACCTTATTTCGGGCCCCGGCGAAGTCGATCAGCCTCAGTCCGTTATCGGATGTTTCGTCGTGGAGGCTGAATTTTCCGACAGTGGCGCCAAAGATCCCTTCCTTGCCCACCTTGGCATTAAAATCGCCAAGCACGATTTTGACATCGTGTCGGGGGCAGCGCTCATATGTACGTTCCAAGCGCTCATAGAAGAGATCCTTGGATGCCTCATCCTTCTCTTCCGTCGGGGCATGGGCGCAGATGAGCGAGATGTTGAAGAATCTAGCTTTGATGCGGATTGTGGCTAGACGTTCGTCCACCGGGGTGAACGCCAGTACTCGGCGACGGAGTCTCTCTCCTACCACGAATCCAACACCGAATTTGCGTTCCTTTACGTGGCAACTGTAGTAGACGTCGCAAGGCTTCACGCTTACTTTATCTTGCCCCGTCCATCGCATTTCTTGGATGGCGGTGATGTCAGCCTTTGTCTTCCCGAGGGCATCAACCAGCCGGGCAGAGGCACCTTCCCCATTAAGGGTCCGGATATTCCAGGTGCATACCCTTAAATCATAGTCCTTTATACGTTTGCCGTGGTCGTCATCAGAAAAAGGGGGTCTCATCCGAAGCTGTTTGCTTCTTTTCATTGGGCGGGGTTTTAACGTGGCGGGACCCAAACCCAGCGCACGCGAAGTTTTACGCCTTCTCACTTTAGCTCGCTCCCAAACGGGTGTTTGGTTGCTACCCAGAGGATACGTGGATATAAATATCCGGACGTTGTGAGCTGCGATTTGAACCGTACGCACAAGAATCGCTTCTGGCCACTCCCAGGTGAATGGCAGTCAAAATTTTTCCACTTCTGCGCACGGAACCATCCTCCAATAAGAGATTACAAGCTGAAAATAGTGACATTCGGTGTAAATTGTGCCCCATACTTGGCCATCAGGACTCTTCACCAATTGGCCGAAGATTCTGAGCACAAGTTCCCAATGTGTGGAAAAGTGGTTAAACAGGAAACATACGTAGCATATGTGTTTTCCGGCGGGCATGATATAGAAACTGCAAAAAATTCATTGTCTCAACTAACTCAAGCCCTAAACTCGGCTAGCTTTCCACTCAAGAAGATAACAGCCAATAATTCCAAAATACTCGATGAAATACCCAGCACCAATCCCTTAGACTCAAACTTCTTAAAAGTGGAAGACCGGAGTACAACAAAAACTCTAGGTATTCAGTGGAACGCAGTATCTGATTCATTTTCATATACATTTATTCCACCCCAAACTCCACACTCGGCAACCAAACACCAAATACTCTCTTCAGTTGCTAAACTGTTTGACCCGGCAGGATGGCTTTCGCCTATAATGATAAGAGCGAAAATCCTTCTGCAAACTGTTTGGAAAGAGAGAACAGATTGGGACGAATGCGCTAAGCCCAACTCGCTACACACGTGGATCACAATCATAGAAAATCTTCGTTCAGTAGAATCCATCAAAATATCCCGATGGATTGGGTTTCTCCTACGTAAACTGTCCAAATTCATGGATTTTGCGATGTGTCTCACGAAGCTTATTGCGCATGTCTTTACATTCTTTGTCAAGATGGAGAAAACCCACCAACTTGCCGACTTTTTGTTACAAAAAGTAAGGTCGCCCCGCTTCGTACTTCCACATTTAGAGCTTTGCGGAGCTGTCCTGCTATCGAAACTCATAGCACAAACCCGTTCGCAACTCTCGTTACAAAAAGCAAGCGTATATTTGTGGTGCGACTCTTCTCTTGGAGAAAACACCTTACGTTTGGAAGACTTACGTCGCGAATCGTAGATTAAATTAAAAATTGTAGGAAACTCCATATGGCGACATGTTAGCAGTAACCACAATCCCGTTGACCTAAGTACTCGTGGATGTAGGCCTCACGACATAACCACTGAATCCCTATGGTGCCACGGTCCCGAATGGATTTGCGAATCGCCTAATCGGTGGCCGCGATCCGAACCTGCTAAAACTCCAGCTCCTGAACAGAGAATAATCAAGGCTTTTCATATGTCTGAAAAGGAAGATATTCTGGACACATTTTCCTCATTTTCAAAGGCTATACGGTTCCTTACGTATGAATTGCGCTTCGTCGAAAGATGCAGAAAGATGTCTTATAAGACCGGCTCTTTGACTCAAGATGAAGTAAATTCTACAAAAACTCGATTAATAATCCTAGCCCGGCATCGTTACTTTGAAGGTGAATATTCCCAATTAACGACCTTTCTACCCATTAGCAAGACAAGGAGTTTGCTTTCCTTAAACCCATTCTTTGACAAAAAAGGCCTTATGGGAGTAAATGGAAGATTAGCGCACGCTACTCTAAGCTATAATGAAAGACACCCCATTATACTTCCCGTAGAATCACGATGTTGTGAAATATACTTACAATTTCTCCACACAGCTTTGGCACATGCTGAAAAATCACGTATGATACGCATGGTACAGGAAGAATTCTTTATCCCACGGTTGAAAACTCGTATAAAATAATGTATATTTCATTGCAAAACGTGCACAATCTACAAACAAATGACCCACTCTCAAATCATGGCCGCACTTCCTCCAGAAAGGGTAAAATTCTCCCTGCCCTTTAATACAACTGGAGTAGACTTTGCGCGACCTCTTCTCGTAAGAGCGGATTAAGCCGCTTATCACAAGGCTTCCATATGTGTCTTTGTTTGTTTATCCACAGAGGCAATACATTTAGAAGTCTGTTCTGACTTGACCACCCAATCATTTCTTGCTGCTTTCGCAAGGTTCGTGGGTCGTCGAGGATTGCGCTAAAAAATCATGTCCGATAATGGCAAAACCTTCGTCGGAGCACAGCGTGCCTTAAACAAAGACCTCGATGCCTTCATGAAACAAGTGGCCGCAAAAGTCGTAGGAAAATTTAATACCCAAGGAGTAGAATGGCAGTTCATACCCCCGCAGGCTCCTCACATGGGTGGCTTGCGGGAGTCCGCGGTAAAAAGCTTTAAAACTCATCTCACCAAAGTTCACCTTTGAAGAGCTTACGACATTATTGGTCCGCATTGAGGCTGTATTAAACTCCAGGTCCCTAACTCCGATGTCTGAAGATCCGAGTGCTCTTCTGGTTCTCACACCAGGGCATTTCATTCGAGGAGCCCCCCTAATGGCAATACCCGAGCCACCCACGGAACAAATGACACTTTGTAACCGCTGGCAAAAACTAAAAGTTCTCCATCAAGAGTTTAGCCGACGACGGAAGAGTGCATATTTCCAAGATTTGCATAAGCGCCACAAGTGGAAATTCCCTCAAAAGGGTCTGGAAGAAGGCGAGCTCGCTGTCATTAAATACGACTTATTGATCTACCAAGAGTGGCGCCTAGGAAGTGTACTAAAACCCAACCACATCCGAGTGGCAGACGTAAAAACTCAAACTGGCATCTATACCCGCCCAATCTAGAAACTAGACATGTCGCGCTTACACCTCTTACCACACATACACACCGCACTTTTCCTTGTCTCGCGTGGGTGCTCCGCTGGGGTTGCACTGTTCGGTGGAGCCCTAGCGCTCCGCTGGTGCTCGCACTCAAGTGCTGCTGTTTCGCAGTTTCTGCAAAAGTCGAACGGCGCAGCAGTCTCAGGCTCGTTGACAGGTTTTTCCGCTTGGCTTCCGGGTCTGTACGTGCCCGAAGGCCGGGAGACCGAACTCTTGAAACTTTAAAATTAAGAACACGTCTTTCGTATTTTTCACTTTTTGACTTAACGTTAGCTGTTTTCGCAGTACAACAGGGTTGCATTTTTCAATATCGTAACTTCTTAATTCTTAATTGTAATAGATTAGTAAAAGGCGAATTCATATAAGGTAAAACGTATGCTTGATTGCATTACATCACCCTCCTTTGGAAAGAGAAGAATTTGGCAAATTGATCAAGGTTGCCACATTATTCTTGTCCGTAGCAAATCCAGGTTAAATTGTTTTGAAGGAACGAATTTTAAATGCGTTGGGAATTTTCCTTCCCTTTTTATATTCGTTCGTTCAGAACAATTTAGTTTTTCTAAAAATTGGATTGAATACTAAATGTAATTATGTAGTTCTTATTAGTAAATTAGTTTATTGATAAGTAATTAATTTCATAATTATCGTATAAATAATACAGTTAAGAGTAAACATATTTCTTATTTATAATAGTATTAATATAGTAGTTGAAGCCTGATTTGCAGTAGATGTATATGTATATTTACAGTAGATTTACAAATTAATTAAAACATATACATATGTGTACGTTATTTTATCTAATAACCACCTATATTGTACAGTGGATTAACTATGTGATTTACTAAAATTTGTTAAAAATATCGAAATTCAAAACTTTATTTGTTTTTTGTTGTCTAAATATTTATGCAACAATTTTTCTGTGAGCCAAGCGGCTACTTTAGGGATATATGAAATCTTGATATTTTAAAGTTTCGTTTTATACATTAAATTTAATTAGGTATTTTTAAATGATTGAAAATAGGAATTTTGGGTACATAAAATATTTTTCAAATCTTAATTTATATTTTAATATACGTTCGTGTTTTCGAATTCGGAACGCAGTAATGTGCAAATCTTTGTTAATTATGTGCATTAATTTAATTCAATGTTCAAATTGTATTTTTAATTAATATAAAATAGAGAGAAATGGAACTTTTTAAAATCGGTTAAGATTTCGACTGTTAGCTAACTTTTTGGATTCTGTTTTTGTGAATAGTTCCTAATCTGTGTTTGTCTTTGTCAAATATAGTTACGTTCACACCGTCTACTTTCGTCACTACGTACGGGCCCTGGTGTATGCTTTTGTGTTTGTCACGGGGCTCCTTTTGAACTAAAACTATATCATTTTTGTTTACAAGTAAAGGACGTGCATGCGTGTCGTAAGTTTGCTTTCTTTGAATTTTATGTTTGTTAATGAACTCTTTAGCTAACGCATGTGGTTTTTGCATACGATATTTTACTTCCTTAGCATAATTTTCAACGTTATAGATTGGGTCTATTTCAATCTTTTGCAATTCATTTGGTAAAATGGTTTTTTTGCCAAAAGTAATTCAAAAGGGGTAAATTTGTTATCAAAAACTGTGCTGGACGTGGTATTGTGTAAGAAAGTAAAATATTTTAAATACGTGCCCCAGTCAGCATATCGTTGGCTTAGTTCGCAAACGTGCTAAGTCCATTTTTTTTTATTTTTCAGGAGGGACAAAAAACCTTCTAACTTTTTTGTTTTCAATATTTTTCTAATCTGTAAATGCAGTTTTATTCCATAGTTCGTCTTGTTTTAGTACCAATAATCGGCCAATTTCCAAATAAAGCTGTTGCAGACTTATAGGCTCTTTTAGGACTTACCACATTTTCTCTTTAAGATTTTATTCTTTTAATGTGGACTTAGCACATTTTCTATCAACCTTTTTTCCATTATTTTTTATTGTTAAAAGATTTAATTGTTTAGTTTAAATATATTTTATTGTTTTAAAATGAATTATAACCTAATACAGTTTTATTTCATTGCTATTAACAAAAACAACTATTTTAAGTCGTAAATTTATGTACCATTTATAAAAGAAAATAATTAAAAGCAAGTAAAGAGGTATAAGTTTGGGCGAAACCGAACTTTATATACCCGGCGCAGGTATCAAATACTGTCGTAAGCAGGGGCTTTTTTCCCGATTTCAAACGTTTTCGATAATATCCTGAGTTGAACTCAATGAAATAATTGAACCACGTTTAGTGGAAATCGCTAAAGCGGCTACCGAAATACACCTTGTAGTCTAAAGTGGGCGGTGTTACGCAGTCTTATTTATTGTTAAGAGATTAAGAGATCTGAAATTTACCTTTAGATATACGGGAAGCGAATGTAATTTTGGTCCGATTTGAATAATTTTCAACGAATTGCTTTTCCGTACCAGGTTTATTAAGTACACAGAGTTTGGTAGAAATTGATAAATCGGTTACCGAGTTACAAATTTGTGGTCATAAGTGGGTCCCCCTTATCCAAAAATGTATCATACAGGCATGTTCTGCAAATCGTACGATTTCAAATCGGTGCGATTTGCAAAGTATTGTTGTATATTTTTAATCAAAGTATTAAATGTTTTAAATGGAAACTGCTAGAAACGCATCATTTACGTTATGTCCATCGATTTAGCGCCAAACTTTTCCCTCTTTGTTATATATCCTCCGAAATAGATTTTGTAAATCGCACCGATTTGAAATCGTACGATTTGCAGAACATGTCTGATAATCTAATTTTCTGCTGAGTGGTTATCGCGATCATCGATTTTAAGTGAATTAGATTTTCAACAGATTTCTTAGCTAGACCCTAAATAAGGCTCGTACCGAATTTGGTGAATGGGCTACTGAGATGCAGCATTTCATAATAGGTGAGCGGGGTCGCGCCCATTTTCCAAAAAATGCACAATAATATTTTTTACAAAAATTCTACTTCACATACTAATTTTGAACAATTTGCATCCAATATTTACTGAAATATCGTAGTTTTTGCATTTTTAGAAAATACCTTTATATCGGAAATGGGCGTGGTTACATTCCGATTCGCCCATTTTTAATACCAACTTACCTTGGATAAAGGGCAACCTACATACCAAATTTCGTTGAGATATCTCGAGTTATCGTGTACACGGATAGACGTGTATATATTTTTTTTTGGAGTTTTTTGGACTTAGCACATTTGCGTACCAATGCATAACAACAAGTAAAAACGACATTACGGTAATTTTCTTTGTTGGTAATGATGTATTTTCAGTTATGCTATCTTACTGCATCAAAATCTCAATTTACATAAAAAGTGGACTTAGCACGTTTGCGAACTAAGCCAACGATATGTTTCGTTCATATATGCGCGCAAGTACTCGTTGAAAACTCTATGGTTCCGTTCTATTGTGCCAACAGTTTCGTGATGGTTTGCTGTTGAAAAAT
>NW_023458646.1:0-3390 GCF_013731165.1 Rhagoletis pomonella | reverse complement strand
TAAGATTTTACGACGGTTAACACGTCTTGTGAATCCCCTAATTGTGTAAAAGATTTTTCTTGTTGTAGATACATATGTATGTATGTGTATGAATGCGAAATACATGATTTTTCGGCTATCGACAATAATATAAAGCAATGGTATAAAACCAAATAGCAGTTTTTTAAGTTTTTTTTTTAACTTGACTCTTTGATACCTAACTTACTTACTTTGATCCATTTTTGTTTCTTTTACGATACATTTTTTTCATGGCGTCACGGCAACACTGCTCTCGGCGGTGTTAGCATGAACCAATTAGAACAGAAATTATTGGTTGAGAAGCAACCATTTGTAATAGCAATTTAGAAAAAAATGTGTGACGTTCGTAATTTTGAAGTTGTTATTTCTGATTTGCTTCTTTCTTTATGTGTATTTTGTCGGTCGTTTATTTCAGCGAATTTTAAGTGATAAGGGTGGGTAACTCTGTAAATTTTGGTGTGCTGACTCAGTAACTCCAACTCACTTTAATGAGTCAGCACAGTGAGCTGGCACAAGTGTGCTATCGCACAATTGGTATGTACATCGAAATTTTTGATGATGTTAGTAATCGAAATCGATTTAGAAAAGATTATCTTTAGCTTCTGTTCGTAGCTGTCCGGCAAAATTTTAGAAACCTATTTCAACTGGTGAGTTCATTTGCAAAATAATTCCCCTTGGATGTATTAACTTCTAGCCCAGTTATGCATACTTAGCTTTGCTTGAGAGTTGTCATACAAGAATCTGTTAAATGGGCTATGCATGTAAGCGGTTACCCAACGCATAGCACTTCACATGTAGAATTCTGTTTGGTTTTGATTTTAACGTAAAAATGGTATAACAGTGCAAGTATGCATAACTGGGCTATTCGCCTTGCTTCTTGTTAAATTTGGAAATCGTATATTCAATTGATGGTTAGTCTAGTGATGCCATCTATTATGGTACTTTTTGGAAGATCGTATTGTGTGAATGTGTCAGCTCATCAATTGAGTTACCACATCGACACAGTTCTAAACAATGCAAGCCGCACCGAGCTATGCAAGTGTCAGCACATCAACTGAGTTACCATATCGACTCTGTAGCACACTGAGCTATACATTGTCAGCACATAAACTGAGTTACTGAGTTAAAAACTTTTTCAGAAGTGAGTCTGAGCGTGCGGCACAGTTCTAAGAGTCAGCACAGTAAATCAGCACAGTTCTGAGTTACCCACCTCTAATACTGATATTGACTTGGGCAAATCTGTACTCCGAATGATCGTGCACGAAACCAGCAACCGCCGTATTTGATCGACAGCCATAAGCACGATTGGACGGTTGCCGAAAGCATGACAGCTTATGTGAAAGACTGGCGAAGGCAAGATGCCGCAGTTAGCTAACTTGATTTGTTGCAGAAGTCAAACCGCCGCCTTTGGTTTGTTGCTGAAGGCGCGTTTGACGTGTTGCCGAAGTGATGATACTGTAGTTCAAAAACATTCAAGAACACTTGCTTGTTTGAAATGAAGCATTGATATGTACATACATACGTATGCACATTCCTCACAACTAGCCAGCAGTGAGCAATGCAATTGAATGGTAGACGCGCTATAAATACATACATACATGCATACGAGACGATAAATTACCCTTTACCACATTCGTCATCATTTCAGCAACAAGTCAGATGATTTTCAGCAACAAGTCAGATGATTTTCAGCAACAAGTCAAATGGCTTTCAGCAACAAGTCAGATAATTTTCAGCAACAAGTCAAACGACTTCTGCAACAAATGATGACTCTCATGTTTTCGGAGCCGTTCAACTGCCACGCAGTGTTGCCGCGAAACATTTTTACTGGTAGCTAAATTCCAGCTAAAAAAGGGCTAAAAAAGAGCTAAAAATCGTCGTTGTGGCTAAAAATGGTAGCTAAATTTTTTTACCTACATCTTATATATAAAAATAAGTGCACGTTTTTGGTGTGACCTCATAACTTGAAAACAGCTTCACCGAATTCAACCAAATTTATGTGGCATATTCGATTTATCATGCAGATGGTTTATGCGAAGTTTTCCCGAATTCGGAAGAGGGGGCGTGGCACCACCCATACTAACTAAAATATAAAAATAAGTGAACGTTTTTGGTTTGACAATATAACTTAAGAACGGCTTCACCGAATTCAACCAAATATACGGCATATTCAGGCTATCATGCAGATGGTTTATGTGAAGTCTGCCCGAATTCGTAAAAGGGGGTGTGGCACCTTCCGTACTAACAAAATTTTTTTTTGTTGTATATCTCTTGAAATATTTGTGGTAGAGTACTGGAAGTTGGTATAGAGGTATAACAAATAATTCCATACTCATGGATAAAAATGGGCAGTATTGGAAAAGAGGGCGTGGCACCTCACATCTTATATATAAAGAATAAGTGCAAGATTTCAACCAAATTTATACGGCATAGTCGGGCTATTATGCAGATGGTTTGTGTTAAGTTTCCCCGAATTCGGGCACCACCCATACTAACAAAAATTTTCATCTGGTATATCTCTTGAAATATTTGTGGTAGATTACTGGAATTGGTAGCTATACGTGGCCTGTTCAAGAGTTGGCATTCCAAATTGTTTATTTATTCATACCCAAGATGGAAAAACAAAAAATGTTGTATATCCAAATCTGTTGGATTAAGATTTAAAATAAAGAATCAAAAATTTTGAAATAAAACAAATGATAAATTTTCATATAGAAAAATTCCAGGACTTTTCATTCGTTTTTCAATATTTGGTGTAGAGAAGCACACCGGGGAACTGCTAGTATAAGTATGTAAGTATACACGCAAACATTTTCTATAATTACTGGTATAGAAAAACAATGAACTCTGAAAAGAATTACTATTTTACAAAAAAACTTTTTGTGTAACACATAAAGCATATTAAGGGCCACCAACTTACCTATTTTAAAGTATAGTAAAATCGTTAACGGACAAGATAACGGCCCAGAAACGTAAGGAATATACATAGAAATATGTTTACTTGCCTTAAAGGAAAGGCGTTCGCTTTATGAGCGAAGAGTTAAATTCATGAAAATCATAAAAAAAATTTGAATGTCAATGATGAATAAATTTGGAAAAGGGCTAAAAAAGGGGCTAGGGGCAATTTCAAATTTTTGTTGCCAAAAAAAGAATTTGGTAGCCAAATTTAGCCACCAAAGGGCTAAAACGGCAACACTGATGGTGTACGAATAAATTGAGTTTTGCTGTGCCAACCGCAAGGAAAAATTTTGACAGTTGGGGAAAACCACACAAACGCTCGTGCAGAAGCTCTATTTCGTGTGTTGCTGAAATTGTTAAATTTACATCCATGTTATAACTTGCAAGTAACGTACGTTCTTTTGTTTTATCCAT